>NC_134493.1:19005693-19010693 GCF_040206685.1 Ascaphus truei
CGCCACAGTGCTAAGGGAAGATCCAATACTAACACTGTGTAAGTAGTGAGGAAATTGGTAGAGTAAGAAGGCGTGCGTTCGGTAAAATGCGCTATGCTGATAGTGTAAGGATATTGTCACTGAGACACTGAGTCTCTGTATGACGGGAGGCGAATAGATGAGAATATAAGCTCTAGTCCTGTATGCTCCCCAGAGAGTCCGGGGGCTGTAAAAGATGCACATTGCTGTTGGTGATAATAGACACGTGTGCATGCAGAGTTTACACGCCACTGCATGGAAAAGTTAAGCAACATACAGTAGTTGCAGCTCTCTGCTCGTGTATCATATTTCGCTATACCTTAGAAGGCTCAACGGTCTAAGGGAGCTTAGGAGGGGATTTGGCAGTAGTACCTCGATATTAGCGTCACTGGCAGGCAACAAAGCTTCACCTACAGAGTCTGAACCTGGCATGTTATTATCATCATCGATGTGGTTGTTTAACTCGGTGATCTTTGAATTGATTCAAACAGTTTGGGGCTGATCAGAGCACCGCTTGGGATGCAGAGGGTACTGATCCCCATCATTGCATAGTCTATCAGGGGTGCGCAAACTGGGGGGTGCGGCGGTTGCAGCGTCCCCGCGCTCTTCCCTGAGGCACTTAAGTTAAATGCCGCGGGTCCGCTCGAGGCCTCTGCAACCTCAACTTACTGGGGTTATGTAGTCTTTTGGACGCGTCACCATGGAGGTGCGACATCAGATGACGCCGCGGGTCTTGTGACGTACACGTCGCCATGGTAACGAGTGTCAAATGACGCTGCGGGGTAACGTGATGTGACATGACCCGTGGCGTCATTTGACGCCAGGTCACAGAGAAGGGGAGGCGCGAGCTCTGGGGCTCTCGCACAGGGGGGCGCAGCTCCAAAACCTTTCGCACCCCTGGTCTACCCCAATGTGCTGTCTTGCTGTTATTTATTTCCTAAACCTTGGTCTATTATCACCAACAGCTTATATTCTCATCTATTCGCCTCCCGTCATACAGAGACTCAGTGTCTCAGTGACAATATCCTTACACTATCAGCATAGCGCATTTTACCGAACGCACACCTTCTTGCTCTACCAATTTCCTCACTACTTACACAGTGTTAGTATTGGATCTTCCCTTAGCACTGTGTGCGCGTTTTTACATCTACAAAGTTAGCTTGTATATTCTAGCCATACACCTGAACCATAGTGGCAGACCAGGCAAGGGTATGCCTATGGCGATTTATAGTGATACCTATTGGTCCACCTATTCATGGGTCATTATCACTGATGCAGAACAGCTACTTAGTGTTTGTATATAGGATCTTTCTTGCGTTTAATTATCGTTTTAAAACCCATTATATTAACTTTGGATACTGTTTAATGAAGACATTTTATATTTATACTCACTAATCATCCAGAAGTTGGTAGCGTGCCCTTACTGGGTTCCTTTTTCTTTTCTAGTTTATACTTATACCCTACCCAGGCAGCACCACTACTAATTACATATACTAGTTGATGCGAGGGTAGCCCATCCAGTACGTTCTTCTAGCTCCTTGGAACAGTCACAAGCGTCCATGACGTAACTGTAAGGTTGTGACAGAGCCCATGATATAGCAGCTACATCATTAGGGCACTCTAAATGTTATTTAACGCCAAAGGTTAGTCTCTGCTTGCCCTGAACGGATCCCATTCAATATTAGGCACGAGAAATAAGCGCTCATGTATGATATGACTCTAGATAAGCCATTGATTCTTCCACGTGATAGTATTTTAATTCAAATTAAACAAATTCACACTTACCCAATGAGTTGAAGGACTGGCATTTTCCATCACCTCCTAATGAAGCAGGTTCTGCTCTTCTAAATACTCCCACTCCTCCATAGAAAGAGAGACTGTAACATATTTCATCATTATTGTAACCTGGAATAAAAAATAAATACTGAAGAAATTGTGTAAGACCAAGTCATTCATCTCAGAACTGTGTGTGTAAATAGCATGACCAGTACATGAATATCTAAACAAACCTTATTCAGGTGCAATGAACTTGTCACTGTAATGGTCTTGCTGGGAACTCCTGGGAGGTGTGTAAAGAGGGCGGCTAATTTACAAATGATCACCTTCCCGAAAAAGGAGTATATCACCCAACTGTCTGTTTGCTGTGCAGCTCATACCACTTAGGCTGTGATTACACACAAAAAACATCACCAGTAGCGACACCACACGGCAAAAAAACAAGTGTTATACATACCTGAAAACTGCCTATACCAAATCCGACTGTCTCCCCGCATGCTACTTCAAAGCGGGAGATAGTTGGAGCGTTTAAAAAAAATTGTTTTCGGGTTGCGACTGCCGCGTCACGTGATGCAGCCATCCAATCAAAAAACAGATTTCAGCCTGCAGGCGCGCGCGCAGTAGCACATGCTTGTGCAGATGTCGCATTGCGACGTCACAGCTGCGCGCCCCCTGCAGTTCAGCTGTATAATTGCAGCCTTAACCCCAGACTCTCTTGGAGATGATACCATCCAAGCTGCCCCAAAGGCAGCAGCTAAAGGGTATCAGACGTTTGCTGCCATTTGCTGATGTTACAGCTGCTCTGCACAATCTGAAACACACCAACCTTCTTATCCCCTGTACCCTATGTTTCCACTTACCCTTCCTTATCGATTGTAAGCTCCTTGGGACAGGGATCTCCTTACCTACTGTAACAATGTCTGTTAATGTTTGTGATCTTATTGTCTTTCACCCTCTAAAACCTATTGTACTGTGCTACAGAATATGTTGGCGTGTTATAAATAAATTATAATAATGACGCTAGTGATGTATACATCAAAATATGAGAACATTCAACCAGGACAGTGTTATATGAGGAGATACTGACACAGATACTCAAAGTTACAAAGACCGGCAAGTAACATAGCGACAGAGACTGAAACATTCAGAGGCACAGTGACAAGCATGCTGAGACACACCGACAGAGAAAGACACTGGCAAATGCATGACTGACCCACTGACAGATATTCACAGACAAAGACACATTGACAAGGGCAACACAACAACCACATTGACAGAGATGCTGTCTGTTTACTATGAACAGAGGTACAGTAGCTGAATGACAGAGGTAGTACTGCTGACACATGGATAGAAAATAAGACACTTTGACAGTCACCCACACTGACAAAGATGTTAAAAGCCATAGAGCCCGATAGGGACAGAAGAAGACACATTGACAAGAGTTACAATGACAGATAGACACTAGCCTCCTTGCCACGTTACTCGGTTTACTTCTTAACTGCTGCCAAGTCCCTGTTATGCCAAAGATTTCAGAACTTTATGAAGAATTTAGCATAGCCATTGGGACACCACTACACATACATATAAGCCAGTATTGCCCTGAGCAATCCAGGACAGATTTGCATCTTTAATTCTGCTCATACATACATTTAATACAATATATGGCATTATTTCTGCAGATTCCAAGCATATTTTCTAATAAATAACAAAATCCCCCATACCACAATAACACGTACATCTGAGTATGCATGTGTATATCTTCCTGTACACAAGCATGCATACTGTTTTACTATAGTCATGATATTCAACATTACAATGATATTACTTTTGGTATAAATCATGCACATTCATTTTGCTTCCACAATCTTTTTTTCCTGCATAAAAAAAATTCGAATGAAAAACGTGGTCAGCATCTCTGCAGCACTTACTCACTCATTGCAGTGCTAATGAATAGCCAATTACAGAAAGGTGGTATTGAGGTGTGACAATGTCACTGTCACTGCTCCCACAACTCGGGAGGTTGGCATGATAGGTAACCATGGCAACTGCACAGGACTATTTAGCACTCAAGCTGAAAAACCAAAGCACATTCACTCGCACGTCCCTCTATTATACAACACATCAGTGTAACACAACCTACCTAAGAGGAGAGGTGTCTCTATACAGCACTGTCATTAGTGTAAAACAACCCACAGCACAGGACAGGCGTCTCTATACAACACTGTCAGAATGACTGGCTGTCAGAGCAGATAACAGGAGACAAAAGAGTTTGCGTGTCAGGCCTCTATCTACATCTCTGCAATGATTGGCTTATCTCTGTATCACGTGATTTGCTGCACCTTACACTGTAGGATTCTGGGAGTTGAAGTCTTCCACCTAACGCTATAATAATACAAACAGACTGCACTAGCACTACAAGTCCCAGCGCGCACTGCGTTAACTGCTGTGTTTCCCACTCCCAGCCGCATGAAACACAAATAGTTTTTTTTCCTCCACTGTAAATTAGATGTGGAGAGCTCACCTTTGTGCGTGTCACCTCTGTGCGTGTCACCTCTGTGCGCGTATATGTGCAAAGGGAATTCAAGATTGTTGTTACTATGCTTTTTGACTCTGGCATGAAATATTGGCTAAAAGGCTTATTTTACACACAAAAATCTTCATGTGATGCAGAATATTACTGTAGCTATTGGGTAATTGCCCATGTATAATAATTACATAATTTGTGGCACAATCAGGGTTGCCACCTTCGACTGACAGCCAACCCGGAGATTATTTTTTTTAAATGACACTGTTGCCATGACAACGGGGCGCTATGCAATGTCACGCGGCGTCAAGTTACCATGACAACGTGGCACCGCATGCCGTCATGACATGTGGCATCTCATGGTCATGGCAACGGGAATCATGTAATGCTGTTACGTCACGTGACGTTCCCGTTGGCATGGCAACGCAGCGCCATTTTACGCCGCGCAGCCATATTGACAGTAGTTCTTGGGGGAGATGCCGAAGACATTGCTGTTGCAGGTACGGTTGCTGCGTTAATGGTATATGGAATTGTATATTACCTTATGTCATTTCTATTATTTATAACCAACGCTGATGACAATCTCACAAAACGTCAAGTTTGTGGAAAGCATCTTGAATCACTAGTGGCGGTAGCAGCAGCAGCAATACATTGCCACAAGTTGCATACACACACATATACA
>NC_134493.1:19013193-19158193 GCF_040206685.1 Ascaphus truei
TATGCTCATCTGCATGTCTTAGGCAGGTCTGCAACCCCGCCTTTCCCCATTATCACCCAGCATACAGCACTTCCACTGCAGCAAGGGATTCTGGGAAATGACATGCAAATGAGCACACAGTGTCACTTTTTGCCTCAATAACCATTTTTAACATGGTTCCCTATAGGCTTAAGCTTGCTGCATGGTCACAGCTTTGAGCACAGCCAACCATGTTAAAAATGGTTATTGAGGCAAAAAGTGACACTGTGTGCTCATTTGCATGTCATTTCCCAGAATCCCTTGCTGCAGTGGAAGTGCTGTATGCTGGGTGATAATGGGGAAAGGCGGGGTTGCAGACCTGCCTAAGACATGCAGATGAGCATACAGCTATATTTGCATATTTGCTTTCCTGTGGAGGGTTTTTGTCACTTTTTTTACTCACCATAACTTAACTCAGTATTATATATATATATATATATATATATATATACACACACACACACACACACACACACACACACACACACACACACACACACACACACACACACACACACACACACACACACACACACACACACACACACACACACACACACACACACACACACACACACACACACACACACATATATACACACACATATATACATATATATATACACCTATACACACACAAAATATACACATATATATATACATATACACACAAAATATACACACATATATACACACACACAATATAAATATATATGTAGCCCTGGTAAGAAATAGGGCTATGTGTCTTTCCTCCTACTGGTATAAGCCCTGGTAAAGACAGGCTGCCAGTAGTTATCATGGGTTTCCCCCACATCAAGCCCTGCTCTGAGTGGTGCAAGTAGGTCACCTGACCCTGTGTGGAAGGCATAGACACAGAGGCGGTACCTGCTGATGTCATGAAGGGGAGGGCTGTCTCTATTTAGAGTGTGCCTGTTCCTGTCAGTGACAGTAGTTCAGTCCTGGGTTCAGCCTGAGCAGTAGTGTTGGAGTGTCTGACTGGACAGTCAGAGTATGTTAGCTAGTCAGGTTCCTGAGGATTAGGGCCTAGTGAGCTATAGGTGGACCAGTGCCTCTCACCCTGCCTAGGGGGTGAGGGAAGAGCTAGCCCCACCCTGAGCGCCTGCGGCTTGGGGTGGTGGCAAGGACACAGAGTACCCAGGGACCATCCTGAGGGTGTGCAGTCTGGTGGGAGAGAAGACCCTGTACCTGCGATACAACTGTGTTGCTGTTGTTGCTGCTACTCTGCTGCTGTGTGCAATAAAGAGCTGCTGCTGATTTTACAAAGACTGACTGAGACTGGAATCTCTCATCCCTGTGTGGGAAGTTCTCTGTAATGGTTCCACCCCATATCCCTGGGGCTTCACAGAGATGGAGGTGTTGCACCACTGAGAAGAGATGAAGGCATTCACCCCAGAAACCTGGTCCTGTCCTCCCCCACACCATCGCGGGAGACTCAGGCCCTCCTGTTGCCAGCAGGTATGCACCACACCAAGACACGTAGCCAGACCTTAGTACACCTTAGGGGGTCCGATCTGCGACCTGGGGGGGGGGGGGTCTGAGGGCTACATATATATATACATCCCAGTGCACCTTAGTAATAAAAAAACAGACTTGAAGCAGGGGAACAGGTACTTGAAGCAGCAGCCCCAGCAGGAGGACAGTCAGAGTGGACAGAGTGAGAGTGTGACTCAGTGAGCAGCGTGGCATCGCAATGCAGGACAAGAACAGGTGAGTGACTGCAGCTGGCTGCAGTGGAGACAAAGAAAGTCAAGGAGAACTTGACTTCCGAATTGGGGGTACTTGGGAGCGCTCGTGTATGCAGCACGCTCCACCACAGCCATCCAATCCTCTGCCGCCCGGCCCCTGTCATTGACGTGAGCGCACCACTGCTCACTGCCGTCCAGACCACCCGCCCACCTGGAGATTTCAGGGACAAACCCGTAGCCCGGAGAAAGGGATGCCAAACCCAAAGTCTCCAGGTGAAACCCGGAAAGGTGGCAACCCAAAATACGTTCTTTGAATTATTACAAATAATAACATCGAAAAAATACAAAGGTTTTTTCTCCTTTTCGTGTTTGTATCTTTCATCCAAACATCACAATAAATGTGATGTCAAGGTTACTGAGCTACTTGTTTGAAACATTAGTGTTTATTTGCAAAGCGCCAACATATTCTGCAGCGTGGTACAAGGGGGAGGGGGGACAGAGTGATATCAATCATATAAACAGAATGACACAAATAAGGTCAAGAAGAATTAGGAATTGGACAATCCAATGTAATTTTAACTTTAATTTAATTTCATATCGTCAAACAATCTGATTCACCTCTGTGTTACGCCGGTGCTGCCCGCAGATCAGACTCATCCCTTGTACTGAGGTGGAGACGTATATGTGCACGCACCCGCAGCAGAAGGAGTGTGTACGGAATGTGGTGTTTTGGCGTTGCCAGGCCAGGTGTGAACAGGTGTAGCAATACTTGCCGGTACCGGTACTGAAGGAGCGAAGTGGTTACCGTTAGCCAAAGGTCGGGGAGAGAGAGATCCAGAAGGTCGAGGTTCAAGCTGAGGTCGAGGGATGGAAGAAGCTGCAGGGTCAAGAGGGAGCCGGGATCCAGAGCCACGTAAGCACGTTGCCAAGCCGGGTCGTAACCTGAATGCACGAAGACAAAGGGAGAGCCAGAATAGACGTCTGTAGCAGAGACTATGTCGAGCGATGTGAGAGAGGCAGAATAGGCATTAAGTACTGTGGCTGACCAATGGTTAACGGAGGCAGGCCTGGAGGAGCCCTAGGAGCAGTCCAGGATTGGTTTCCATAATACGCTGCCAGGTGATAAGGTTTAGGGTTAACTAGTAACCAGCGTGTGGGAGGGAGGTGTGGCTTCACTGCAAGAGCAGTGAATAATTTAGCTGGTGCTGGAATGTGTTCCGTAACAGCAGGGGATGCGCGCGCAAAAGCAACGACAGGCAGCCGAGCACAAGCCCTGCGCGGGGCAGCAGCAGCCCGACGGGGTAGGACGGGGAAGTCCCCTCAGCAGGGAGGCCGGGCGAGGAGGGAGCCGCACATCCGCGGGAGCAGACAGAGGTGAGGGGAGGTCATGCTGCGACCGACGTGACCCCCGAGTCCTCACGGTACCCCCCCCCCTTCAGGGTCGGCCTCAGGACGATCCTTCCATGGCTTGGATGGAAACTTTTTCCGGAAGCGTTTAAGAAGTCCTGGTGCGTGGATGTCATTAAGAGATACCCAAGACCTCTCCTCGGGTCCGAAACCCTTCCAATGAACCAAGAAATAGACTTTCCCTCTGGAGAGACGGGAATCTAGTATGGTCTGGACCTCGTACTCTTCGTTGCCCTGTATGATCACAGGATCTGGTTTAAGAGTGTGGTCCGGGAACAGAGGGCTAGAGATGAACGGTTTGAGAAGTGAAGTATGGAAAACATTAGGAATTCGCATGCTTGGTGGTAGTTGAAGACGGAAAGCCACCGGGTTAACCTGCTCCATGATAGGAAATGGCCCCAGAAACCTAAGAGCCAATTTGGGGGAAGGGGTTTTGAGGCGGATATTTCTAGTAGACAACCAAACCTTGTCCCTTGGTTTGTAGTTGGGTGCAGGTTGGCGACGGCAGTCAGCCTGGACTTTAGAAGACAGGGAGGCCCTTTGAAGTGCAGATTGAATTCTGGCCCAAGAGTCCTGTAGGAGGGAGATGTGTTCATCCAGAGGAGATCTTGGAAATAGGTAGGCAAGCCGGGTGATAGTCGTAATTAATAAAGAAAGGTGTCTCACCAGTGGATTCATTCCTGGTGGAATTAAAGGCATACTCAGCCCAGGAAAGCAATTCCGTCCAGTCATCCTGGGAGTCAGAGACGGAGCACCTTAAATACTTCTCGAGAGATTAATTGACCCTCTCGGTCTGTCCATTAGACTGAGGGTGATAACCCGAAGAGGAGGAAGCAATGCCCAGTCTTCTTGTGAAGGATCTCCAGAATCTGGAAACAAATTGAGAGCCACGGTCCGATACGATGGACGTGGGTATGCCATGGATCCGGAAAATTTCTTTGGAGAAAATATCGGCTAGGGCGGGTGAGGAGGGTAATCCTTTGAGAGGAATAAAGTGTGCCACCTTGGAAAACCGATCCACGACTACTAGAATAGTGTTCATGCCATTCGACCTAGGCAATTCGACAATAAAATCCATGGATATGTGGGACCAGGGGCGTTCCGGGATGGATAAGGGCAAAAGAAGACCATGGGGTCTCTGGCGAGGAATCTTGTTGCGTGCACATACCGTGCAGACAAAAAACCGGGCGCTTACCTTAGGATATTAGTACAGGGTGAAGAATACAGTAAAATACTTATTCCAAAACCAATGTATGTAGTCTTTCACAGTGGTATCCGTAACTTCCGGTGAGTTCCTCTGCTCGACCCCAGAGAGGGGTATCCAAACCCTCGGTGTATAGGAGAACGAAGAGAAAAAAAGGGGGAGCAAAGGATTAGAGGAGATTGACCTATATTACCAGTACTGAGATTACTTCATGGCATATCTAGCTGTTCAATAAAGGTGTGATGATGAAATGATAGTAGTTTGTAATCAAATACTCACACGGCCCTGTGTGAGCACATATGTGTAAAGGTATCTTGCTTCTGGTAGCTACTTCTTAGCCCAAAAAACTGATAATGTTCGGATGGAAATGAAGGGGGGGGGGTTTAGAATGATACTCATAAATTACTTACACGGCCATGTGTAAGCTCAATCCTGGGAGAGAATAATATGAGGTGCCTCTGGTGGACCCGTCCGTGGTACTTCCCGTGGCACCGTGTATTCAGCTGCTGGCGGGCAGAGTATTGGGTGGCGGTTCCCCTTCCCTCACACGTTCCAATCCTCCCCCCCTCCCCGTTCAGGAAACGGGGATGTGTGGGGTGAAATGATAGCAGGGCGTCAGTGACAGTCTTTAGTCAAAATAGAAGTTTTATTAAACATATAAATAGAAAAAAACTCACAAAGTGATGTTTAAAAAACCCCGTGGCACTCCTATCGGCGTGGCAGCAGGTCGCCTTCCAGCTGCGCTGTCTTCCGCGTCCGGATTCGGAAGTGATGGGAACTTCTGACGCGGATGTGACTGCGGTCTGCTTCCACTTGCTACGGAGGCCTCCAATGTCCAAAAAGATGTGATGAATTAGAGCAACGCGTTTCGCCGTTCTGGACGGCTTCCTCAGGCTCAAAATGTAAAATGGTGGGGGTCTTCTTAACTTATATAGACCCATAATCATATATATTGGTTAAACATGGTCACTTAATTGTTATCTTCATTAAAGGGATATACCCCCATTGTGGTTTTGGTGTCTAATTTATATGCAGGGGGGCTGCAGTAGATTGTAGAAAACATTATGGGAAACATTAAAAATGGAGACTTGCTAGCTTGATCAAATGTAGTAATATGATACAACAATGGTTATAGATGAAATTAATGCAAATATAAAATACTCTTAAAAGCATCCTAACAATCACTAAAAAATATATAATATATATGTCTATTCTCTAAATGAAATTCTAGTGCATTCTTCTTTCACAGGTTAAAATTCAAATACATTACAAATTTTATTACATTACAGTTTAACTTAAAAAATGCATACAACTATTATGGTAAAAATAAAGCAAAATAATATCAATTTTACAGCGAAGTTTAAAATAATGATAATTATGTTAAAAAACCCATACTGTTCAATATATCTTTAAAACATGTGTAACTATTATGTTAAAAGTTTAATTGAGATGATATATATAAATAAACCTAAAAAATTTAAAAATAATGGTGCTTATGTTCAAACTCATATTTTTCACTTTAGATGAATATAGACCTGCATTTAGTTGCCAATGCAATTTATACACAGTAGATGGTTATCCGTGTATCTATAATCAAAAAAACAGGGTTAGGTTGGTTAAAACGCAATGTATCTTGTGTCTTGTTCCCCCAATCAACCCCTATATTTTGGTAAGTAAATCAAGTAAGTGACAGGGGAAGCAAAGGGAAGGGGGGAGGGGGGGTGTGGGGGGGGGAGGGGACCGTGGGGGGGGGCAGGTTTCCGAAAAAAGAAGGTCATAGGTCAATGGAGGGGAATGTGTGTAATTGCGCTTTCCTATTCACTTTCACACAAACGCAGCCATGTCCAAGTCAACATTCAGACCGTTGGGGTTAGGGTTTTGAGTTGGTAAATCCAAAATGTTTCCCTTTGGCGTAAGCGCTTTAGCCTGTCTCCTCCCCTCCAATCTTCTGCCACCATTTCTATTCCCCTATAGGTCAAACCCTTAGGGTCACCCCCATGGGCTGAACTAAAGTGCAATGGTACACTGTGAGTTGCCACTTTCCTCCTAATGTTGCCTATGTGTTCCAGTATGCGGACCTTAAGACTTCTCGAGGTCCGGCCCACATACTGGAGACCACACGGGCATTCCAGCAGATATACGACAAAAGTGGACTTGCAATTAATAAATTACTTTGTTTTAAATGATTTCTTAGTTTTTGTCGAAATAAAGCTTGTTTTCTCTCTTGACGCGTGTTTGCACGCCTTACAACTGAAACAGTTGTAAAAGCCCACTGGTTTGGGCAACCAGTTGGTGGTTTGCTCCACAACCTCCCTCCTATAAACACTGGGGACTAATTGCATCTTTATGTTGTTTGCCCGTCTAAAAATCACGCGTGGGGCTTCTGGTAGGTGGTCCTTCAATATTACATCCTTTCGTAGAATGTGCCAATGCTTTTTTAAAATATCACATATTTTGTTGGCTTCAGTGTTGTAACGTGTGACAAAGGGTACTGTAATTTTATCATTATCTACCCTAAGTTTTGGTTTAGGTTTCTATAGTTCCTCCCTTGATAGTCCCAGTGTCTTTGTTAGGGCCTTCTCTATAACCCCCTGTTCGTAATCCCTTTCCTCAAACTTGCTTTTTAGGATCACAGCTTGTTCCTTAAACACCCCTACCTCAGTACAGTTCCGCCTGATCCGGCGTAATTGGCCAAACGGTATATTCTTTAGCCACTGTGGATGGTGGCAGCTGTTCTGTAAAATAAAGTTATTCGCCTCCACCTCTTTAAAAAATGTCTTCGTTTTGATTTGACCATCCTCTATGTAGATGGTCAAATCTAGGAAATTAATACTTGTCGGACTGATCTCTGATGTAAAAGATAGGTTTGCCTGATTCTCATTGATATGTCTCAGAAAAAGGTTTAAATCTTCTTTGCTCCCACGCCATATGAAGATCACATCATCGATGTATCTCTTCCAGAGGACTAGGTTTGCTCCAAAGGGGTTACCTGACCAGATGTTCTTCTTCTCCCAATGTGCCATAAAAATATTTGCGTAGCTGGGAGCAAACCTAGTCCCCATTGCGGTCCCACATTTTTGTATGAACATGGAGCCATCGAACCAGAAGAGGTTATGTTTTAGAATAAACTTAATTCCATCAATTAAGAATGTTTTCTGTTCAAGTGGGATTAAAGGATCTCCTTCTAAAGCATTCCTTACTGCCTCACATCCGTCTTCATGCCTAATCGAGGTATAAAGTGAGGTCACATCACACGTGACCATGAGGAAATCTTTCTGCCACTGGACCTCAGATAAAACCCCTAGAACCTGTAGGGTGTCTCTTAGGTATGATCTTGCACTAGTGGCATACTTCTGAAGATAATGATCTACATATTCAGAGAAGTTTTGCGTCAGTGACCCAATCCCTGAGATGATTGGTCTCCCCGGGGGTCTAAGGCGGTCTTTGTGGATCTTGGGTAAGAAGTAAAATACCGCCTTTACTGGTTGTGATTTTAACAGATATTGGTATTCTCTCTCACCCAAAATCCCCACATCTTTAGCTTCAATTAGAATGTTCAACAACTCCTCCTGAAACTTTTTTGACGGATCTTGCTCTAGTTTCTCATATGTAATGCGATCATTCAGGATGCGTAACGCCTCTGTGTGGTAGTAATGTGTGTCCATCACTACCACCCCACCTCCCTTATCTGCTGGTTTTATAGTGATACTTCTGTCTTCTGACAATGCTTTTAGTGCTTCCCTCTCTTCCTTTTTGAGGTTATTGTGCTGTCTACTTTTTTTATTCACCAAATCCTCAAAATCGTCCATCACCAATTGGTTAAAGACTTCTAAAAATTGTCCTTTAAAGTGGCTAGGGTAGAAATGTGATTTATTTTTTAGTGATGAATGGATAAATTTATCAAGTACAGTTGGGGCCTCTTCTGTTTCTGTGTTAATAGCTAGACCCTGATCTCCTTGTGTTACTGTATTTTTATTTAAGAAAAAACGCTTTACAGTCAATTGGCGTAAGTATTTCTGTGCATCCACAAACAGATCGAAGCCACTTGGGCCTCTAGAGGGTGCAAAGTTTAGACCCTTTGCTAAAACTTTTTCCTCTGCTTCATTCAATATTTTCGTACTAATATTAAAGACACTACTTAACGCATTGCTCGTTTGTTTGATGCGCTTTCTTCCTCCTCTTTTCCCTCTCTGGTTCTTTTTTTCCCCTCCCCTCCACTGATCCTGATATCCCTAGATCGTCCAGAGTGGAGTATTTGTTCTGTGTTATTATTGGTGACTTTGGTGCCTGATCTAAAAAAGACACCCCCAACTTACTCCTATCTGTTCGTTCCCAGATTGGGCTCTTCTGAGGGGCATGATCGTGTCTATTGTCCCTATGGTCCCCTCTTTCCCTTCTATAGTCGTATCTTTCATTTGACCTTTCTTCCCTAGCCCTCCTAGGGGATCTCTCCCTTCTTGGTGATCTTTCCCACCTTGGTGATCTCTCCCTTCTGCCTCGCCATTCATGCTTGTAATACCTAGTATCCCTAGAATAATGGGGTTCATATTGGTCCCTCCTATCATAGTGTGTATGGTACCTATGGTCCGTTCTTCTCCCATTATCCCTATCTTGTCGGGCATACTTCTCAGACTGATTACTTATTGCTGGGTGTGGGTCTCTCCCTTTGTCTCTATTCTGTGTATTCTGTCCCTTCCCACCTACATTCCCCTTTCTCTCTGTTTCTACATGTTTCTTTGGGGGTGGGTTATATGTGGTTTTTGTCGGACTCTTTTTGCTAGGGCTTTCCTTTTTAGATTCTTGGGGATTATGCGATGTCCTTCTTTCTTTCCCTGTGTTGGAGTTGCTTCTGTCCCTATTCTTTTGGTCCCTAGTTGCAGATTTATCCCATTTCCTCTGCTTACCTTCCCTATAATCTTCCTCGTCTCTTACAAATTTTTTATTCTTATTTACAAGAATGTTTCTTTCTAATGAGTCTAATTCCTTCGAGAGCTTTTGGTTCAAGGTGTTAAAGGAGGGGCTTTCCATAAGTGGTTCTAGAATGGTTTTAATCTGATTAATCTCATCATCCAGATTTTGTAAGGTTATCTCGTGGTGTGAAAGTAATAAATTCATTAGGTCTATACTGCATGTGTCTAAGATCTTCTCCCACATACATGTATACTCGATCTCTACCAAGTCAAATGATGCTGGTTTGAATACCCTCAGGCCTCGAGGTATTCTCGAGACCCTAAGGTATTCTTTCAGATACGAGTGGTCTAATAAAATCCTAAATTCTTTTGTCATTGCCTTGTCCAATTTTTCAAATTCTGTTTTGATTATATCCTCAGCATTGATTTCTTCCTTAATGCTTAATCTGCTTTCCATGTCATTACTTCTTAGTGCTCTTTTATCAAATACACTTTGAGTAACTTCTATTTCCGTTATGGTTTCTATGGGGGTGGTGGGAATTTCCGCCACCGCCATATCAGACATAATTGGAACCCTGCACCAAAGTAAAGGTTATGCAGCTACCGGAAAAGGAACGAGTGTAGGTGAAGTGCAGACAAAAAAACGGGCGCTTACCTTAGGATATTAGTACAGGGTGAAGAATACAGTAAAATACTTATTTCAAAACCAATGTATGTAGTCTTTCACAGTGGTATCCGTAACTTCCGGTGAGTTCCTCTGCTCGACCCCAGAGAGGGGTATCCAAACCCTCGGTGTATAGGAGAACAAAGAGAAAAAAAGGGGGAGCAAAGGATTAGAGGAGATTGACCTATATTACCAGTACTGAGATGACTTCATGGCATATCTAGCTGTTCAATAAAGGTGTGATGATGAAATGATAGTAGTTTGTAATCAAATACTCACACGGCCCTGTGTGAGCACATATGTGTAAAGGTATCTTGCTTCTGGTAGCTACTTCTTAGCCCAAAAAACTGATAATGTTCGGATGGAAATGAAGGGGGGGGGGTTAGAATGATACTCATAAATTACTTACACGGCCATGTGTAAGCTCAATCCTGGGAGAGAATAATATGAGGTGCCTCTGGTGGACCCGTCCGTGGTACTTCCCGTGGCACCGTGTATTCAGCTGCTGGCGGGCAGAGTATTGGGTGGCGGTTCCCCTTCCCTCACACGTTCCAATCCTCCCCCCCTCCCCGATTCAGGAAACGGGGATGTGTGGGGTGAAATGATAGCAGGGCGTCAGTGACAGTCTTTAGTCAAAATAGAAGTTTTATTAAACATATAAATAGAAAAAAACTCACAAAGTGATGTTTAAAAAACCCCGTGGCACTCCTATCGGCGTGGCAGCAGGTCGCCTTCCAGCTGCGCTGTCTTCCGCGTCCGGATTCAGAAGTGATGGGAACTTCTGACGCGGCTGTGACTGCAGTCTGCTTCCACTTGCTACGGAGGCCTCCAATGTCCAAAAAGATGTTAGGGGAACAAGACACAAGATACATTGCGTTTTAACCAACCTAACCCTGTTTTTTTGATTATAGATACACGGATAACCATCTACTGTGTATAAATTGCATTGGCAACTAAATGCAGGTCTACATTCATCTAAAGTGAAAAATATGAGTTTGAACATAAGCACCATTATTTTTAAATTTTTTAGGTTTATTTATATATATCATCTCAATTAAACTTTTAACATAATAGTTACACATGTTTTAAAGATATATTGAACAGTATGGGTTTTTTAACATAATTATCATTATTTTAAACTTCGCTGTAAAATTGATATTATTTTGCTTTATTTTTACCATAATAGTTGTATGCATTTTTTAAGTTATACTGTAATGTAATAAAATTTGTAATGTATTTGAATTTTAACCTGTGAAAGAAGAATGCACTAGAATTTCATTTAGAGAATAGACATATATATTATATATTTTTTAGTGATTGTTAGGATGCTTTTAAGAGTATTTTATATTTGCATTAATTTCATCTATAACCATTGTTGTATCATATTACTACATTTGATCAAGCTAGCAAGTCTCCATTTTTAATGTTTCCCATAATGTTTTCTACAATCTACTGCAGCCCCCCTGCATATAAATTAGACACCAAAACCACAATGGGGGTATATCCCTTTAATGAAGATAACAATTAAGTGACCATGTTTAACCAATATATATGATTATGGGTCTATATAAGTTAAGAAGACTCCCACCATTTTACATTTTGAGCCTGAGGAAGCCGTCCAGAACGGCGAAACGCGTTGCTCTAATTCATCACATCTTTTTGGACATTGGAGGCCTCCGTAGCAAGTGGAAGCAGACTGCAGTCACAGCCGCGTCAGAAGTTCCCATCACTTCTGAATTCGGACGCGGAAGACAGCGCAGCTGGAAGGCGACCTGCTGCCACGCCGATAGGAGTGCCACGGGGTTTTTTAAACATCACTTTGTGAGTTTTTTTCTATTTATATGTTTAATAAAACTTCTATTTTGACTAAAGATTGTCACTGACGCCCTGCTATCATTTCACCCCACACATCCCGGTTCCTGAATCGGGGAGGGGGGGGAGGATTGGAACGTGTGAGGGAAGGGGAACCGCCACCCAATACTCTGCCCGCCAGCAGCTGAATACACGGTGCCACGGGAAGTACCACGGACGGGTCCACCAGAGGCACCTCATATTATTCTCTCCCAGGATTGAACTTACACATGGCCGTGTAAGTAATTTATGAGTATCATTCTAACCCCCCCCCCCCCCCTTCATTTCCATCCGAACATTACCAGTTTTTTGGGCTAAGAAGTAGCTACCAGAAGCAAGATACCTTTACACGTATGTGCTCTCACAGGGCCGTGTGAGTATTTGATTACAAACTACTATCATTTCATCATCACACCTTTATTGAACAGCTAGATATGCCATGAAGTCATCTCAGTACTGGTAATATAGGTCAATCTCCTCTAATCCTTTGCTCCCCCTTTTTTTCTCTGCGTGCACATACCGGACAGGCCCGGGTAAACTCAAGAATAGATTTTGCCATATTGGGCCACCAAAAGGTACGACGGATGAGGTCCAAAGTCTTCTTGTAGCCTGGGTGTCCTGCCGAACGGGAAGCATGTCCCCATTCCAGAAACTCCGGAATAAACTTGACCTCCACGTATAAGGTATCCTTCGGGATCTCAAGATCGCTAGGAAGGTGGCTTTGAGACTTGATGATCCTCTCAAGATTTTTGAATGTAGCGACCACGAGGATTTTTGTTTGGGAAGGATAGACTCTGTAGTTTTCTCTGGTCTCTCATCAGAAGAATATTGTCTAGAGAGAGCATCCGCCTTGACGTTTTTAATGCCGGGAATATAAGACAAAATAAAATTAAACCTGGAGAAAAATAACGACCAGCGGGCTTGGCGGGGGCCTAAGCGACGGGCATTCTCGATGTATAAAAGATTTTTGTGGTCCGTGAGAATAGTGAATGGCTCTTTTGACCCCTCCAACAGATGTCTCCATTCCTGAAGGGCCAACTTGATGGCCAAAAGTTCTCTATTGCCCACATCATAGTTCCTCTCAGCTGGGGAAAACTTCTTCGAGAAAAACCGCAAGGGTGAAGTTTATCCTGGGGAGAAAACTTTTGGGATAGGACAGCACCGGCCCCGCAGTCTGAAGCGTCTACCTCTAGGGCAGGGGTGTGGAACGTCCGGCCCGCGGGCCGTATAAGGCCCGCGAAATGATTTGATCCGGCCCCCGTGAGTCAGGGGGCCCGGCCGCACGGGCCCCCTGCCATTCGATAAATCCCATCGCCCGCTTACCGTGTTCGCGATGCGCCGCAAGAAAGGAGAAAAAAAAAAAACCTCCCCCTCTCCTGATTGGTTGCCGCGTGTTGGCATGCTGCCAAGATTTTTTTTCATATTACTCGACCTCTCTGCAGCATTTGACACCGTGGACCAACCTCTTCTCCTTCACATTCTCCATACTCTTGGTATTCGGAACAAAGCTCTATCCTGGATCTCCTTTTACCTCTCCCATCGTACTTTCAGTGTCTCTTTTGCTAACACCTCCTCCTCCTCTATTGATCTCTCTGTGGGGGTACCCCAGGGCTCTGTACTGGGACCCCTTCTCTTTTCTCTTTACACACTCTCTAGGTGACCTAATCACATCTTTTGGGTTTAAATATCACCTCTATGCTGACGACACACAAAGTTACCTTTTAACCCCTGACCTTACACCTGCTATACAGACCAAAGTTTCTGAATGCCTCTCTGGAATATCATCCTGGATGGCCCTCCGCCGACCGAAACGGCTTCCCCCCCCCCCCCCCCCCGAGCCGAGCCCAGCCCGCTCTCAAGACTGCACGCTCTAGCAGTGCGGTACTTCCGGTTCCCGCTGCTTGCGAGCGCGCGCAGTCCTGCCTGCTCTCCGCTGTGATCTGAGGTGCAAGGGGTAATGTGAGGTGAGGAGGTGCAGGGCGTGATGAGAGGTGCAGGGGGGTGATGTGCAGGGGGGGTGATATGACGTGCAGGGGAGTGATGTGAGCTGCAGGGGGTGATGTGAAGTGCAGGGGGTGAGGTGCAGGGGGGTGAGGTGCAGGGGGGATGTGAGATGCATGGGGGGTGGAATGTGTGTGGCCTGCAGGGGGGGTATTGTGTGTGATGTGGAGGGTGAGTATTGTGTGTGATGTGGAGGGTGAGTATTGTGTGTGATGTGGAGGGTGAGTATTGTGTGTGATGTGGAGGGTGAGTATTGTGTGTGATGTGGAGGGTGAGTATTGTGTGTGATGTGGAGGGTGAGTATTGTGTGTGATGTGGAGGAGGAGTATTGTGTGTGATGTGGAGGGGGAGTATTGTGTGTGATGTGGAGGGGGAGTATTGTGTGTGATGTGGAAGGGGAAAATTGTGTGTGATGTGGATGGGGAGTATTGTGTGTGATGTGGAGGGTGAGTATTGTGTGTGATGTGGAGGGTGAGTATTGTTTGTGATGTGGAGGGTGAGTATTGTGTGTGATGTGGAGGGGGAGTATTGTGTGTGATGTGGGGGGGGAGTATTGTGTGTGATGTGGAGGGGGAGTATTGTGTGTGATGTGGAGGGGGAGTATTGTGTGTGATGTGGAGGGGGAGTATTGTGTGTGATGTGGAGGGTGAGTATTGTGTGTGATGTGGAGGGTGAGTATTGTGTGTGATGTGGAGGGTGAGTATTGTGTGTGATGTGGAGGGGGAGTATTGTGTGTGATGTGGAGGGGGAGTATTGTGTGTGATGTGGAGGGGGAGTATTGTGTGTGATGTGGAAGGGGAAAATTGTGTGTGATGTGGATGGGGAGTATTGTGTGTGATGTGGAGGGGGAGTATTGTGTATGATGTGGAGGGGGAGTATTGTGTACACCCATACGGGTGAGGGGGAGAGATGGGGGTGTGAGAGGTGGGGAGTCACAAACGTTGATGATGAGGGGTGCAGGGGGAGATATATGAAGATGATGAGGAGTGCTGGGGGAGATATGAGGATGAAGATGAGGGGTGCTGGGGAGATATATATCAGGATGAGGGTTGCTGGGGCAGATATGGGTATGATGAGGGGTGCTCGGAGAGATTGAGGGGTGCTGGAGATATGAGGATGATGATGAGGTGGTGAGGGAGAGATGATGATGATGACGATTTTACCCGTGCGGCCCGAATCTGTATTCCCTCGAGCAGTTCGGCCCTTCTCACTTGACAAGTTGTGCAGGCCTGGTCCACAGAATTCCCTCTTGTAGAAACTTGTAGTGGATAAAGGGGAGCGCAACTCGATCCGTGATGTATATATACAAAAAATATAGAAAAAATAATATAGTGCAACAACGTCTTACAAATGTTCAATCTCTGGAGAAATCTTTAGATTCAAGACTCACATTCTTTCAGATAAAAACAGGCATTTCTCCCAAACAATGGCAATTGAATGCTGTGGGATGTGATGGATATCCAACCTCTCTCTGTGGCAGGCATCCTTGGGTGTCAGACCTCCCTCTGTGCTTTAATATCCCTCAGAGCAGTAGGTTGGTGACCACGTTATGGATAATGGAATGAGAAACCAAACATAATGCAACCCGATAACACTAAAATCAATTTAATCTAATAGAACATAAGGATGTATGCTTACATCAATAACAATTTAAAAGGGCACATAATACAAGCGAATCCAGCTTTCCAGCTCTCACCCACCGCCTCGGCTCGAATCTCACATCACTATCCATCACATCCCACAGCATTCAAATGCCATAGTTTGGGAGAAATGCCTGTTTTTATTCAGTTTGTATGGGACTGCCAGGGACCCCCACTGTGTTAATCTGATGGGCCATTAGCCTGTCTGCAGAAATGTCACAGAAATGTTGCAGCAATGCCCCAGATTTTTCAAAGCCGCGTTAGAATACTCGTGGCTGCACCTGTATCAATGATGAGTATGCAGCCCTGTTCGCAACCTTGGGTCTACTGTGCAGCAGCGAATACAGTTTGCACAACTTACTTTTTGCCACCCTGCCATCAAAACGAATTGATTGCCATATTTTGAGACAAGTATAGTGTTCCCATACAAAAATTAAATTGACCAACATCAACATGAATCAGGAAAACTCAGCACCAAGTCAGTGATGAAAAAAATCAGCTTGTTTCTTTTTTTCTTGCAAACCTCAGTTGCATAATCCTACAATTATAAATGCTGGGAGATAATGGACCAACGCGTTTCTCCCATAGGGCTTTCTCAAGGTTCAACCAGATTGATAGCCATATTTTTTTTTAAAAGAGAAAATTGTAGGGTTCCCCTCCGCAGTTCGAAAAATCAATACAATTCACCAGGTAAGGGCAGGGCACCTTCACCATAATTCAGAAGAAGAGGCAGGAGGGAGAATAAGTACGACTTTGTACATTTTATTTTCAACTCCTCACATTCATGTCAACTTATATATGTCTCTGCCTGAGTCCAGTTTCCATCTTGAAAAGGTTTAACACTGACGTCTGCTCCGGATTATCACAGAAATGTGTCATTACACAGTGAGCCTCCTGGGCAGTGGCGTAGCTATAGCCCGGGCAAAGTCGGGTGGCCCTCGCTCTTGGGGGCCCGCTCTCTAGGATGACCAATTCATATTTGTCAAAGCATATTTTCCGACTGCGCATGCGTGTAGAGCGCTTGCCGGCTGCTCATGTGCATGCGTGATCAGCGTTTGCCGGTTTCTCATCCGCCTGCATGATCAGAGCTTGCCAGTCGCACATGCACATGAGCGAATGGCAAACGCTGATCGCGCATGCGCACGAGCAGCTGGCAAGTGCCGATCACACATGCACAGTTGGCAACTGCTGATCACGCAATGCAATAGACAAAATTTGCCCGGGGACCACTGCTCCTGGGTCACCTTGTTTAACGCTTAAAGCTAAAATGAGCATTTTTAATGTGTGTGTACACTGGATGTTGATCCAGGGATTAATCCGATTGCCAATTCTTGGAGTCAGGAAGGAATTAATTTTTCCCTTAATGGGGTTTTTAGTTTGCCTTCATCTGGATCAATAAGTAAGTATAGATATAGGATAAAGTATCTGTTGTCTAAATTTAGCAAAGGTTGAACTTGATGGACGTACATCATTTTTCAACCTCATCTACTATGTAATTATATTCCATTTTTATCTTTTTCCTAGAGTATGTATACATTGCAAGCGCACATGAATATAAGGACATCCAAATATAATGTCATTCAAAGAGCCTTATAAAATGCATCAAATCCACCAAACCATTGTGAGCATAAATATTTGTTTTTAGCAGCCCTCTTCTTTTTTTATCAGAAAATGCTACTCTATGATATGTTCTTTTTGTCCCTGTATTTTATTTTTTAGGCATCAGCCTCCACCAGAGCTGGATTTAGTTTTTCAAGTTAATTTTTCCTTGGCTGAGGACTTGTTGGTGATACTTTGTTTATCTTAGCAGCACTGGGGGTTCAGTTGTTTGTGGAATCCACCTCAAACATTTATTTTATGTAAATTGAATTGTTATACATATTGTCTATATATTTGACACAGTATATGTATATATATAGATATATATAGATATAGATATATATATCTATATATCTAGAGAGAAAGATATATATATATATATATATATATATATATATATATATATATATATATATAGCAAATGGAAATATTACTGTATGCACATTTGCATGTCTTAGACAGGTCTGCAACCCTGTCTTTCACCATTATCACCCAGCACACAGTGCTTCCACTGCAGCAAGGGATTCTGGGAAATGACATGCAAATGAGCACACAGTGCCACTGTTTGCTTCAAAACCATATGACATGGTCCCATATAAGCTATTGCTTGCTGCATGGTCACAGCTTTTGAGCTCAGCCAGGGTTAAGATGCATAGCCAGTAAAGCCACCCACAGACAGCCATTTCGACCTTTATGGGTCTCATCAGTGTGGGGTTTGGTTATACTGGCTTTGCAAAATGAAGCATGGGATAGGTTTCTAAGTGTGGTAAATATGTATATATGTGCATAATGACTTCCAGAGTCAGTGGAGTTCTTGGATCTTCTCCACTGCGGGAGCTCCGGAGAGGGGACTGGAAGGAGGAAGGGCAGCAGGTGGTATCTGTAGGCACAAAAGAACGGAGATTCCAGTGTGGAATCGTTTTTCATAGAATTGCAGGAAAACTCAACCCATTCGTTCTGTAGTTCAGATACAAAACATTGCAGGAATTGTTCTAAGGACTGATTGTCCCTTTACGTGAGTTCATTGGACTGGTGGTGGTACGAAGAAGAAAAATAAAGGGCGATGCCCATTGTTTGACAGAAGGCCTTCTAAAATCTTGAGATTAATTGGGATCTGCGGTCCGAGACTATATCCGTGGGGACTCAATGAAGGCGAAATACCTCCTTAATAAAGGCAAACAAACAATTTTAACCCTCTGGAAGCGCTGACCTACACTAATTGGTGAATAAAGTGCAATATAATACAATTGATTAATTCTAAAAATAGTGCAATACAAGTGAAATCAAAGTGATATCAATGTGATGATAATGTGATAAATTAGCAGCCTAGGGGACAATACAAAACAGACTTTTCCAAATCCGGTACAGAAATCACACACAAAATTAAAGTCCCCGGCGCTGGTTAGTCCAAGATACCGTGATCTAGAGGCAGTCTTTACATAAAGGTTCCTTGGGACGGATATGGGCTTAGATGGATAATGTTCCGGATGGGAGGGTGTTCTTGTCAGGGGTATTTGGCTGCTTCTGAAATAACAGATGACAAGGGACACATAGGCAACGCCTGCACGTTCAGTGGAGAGAATCTGTGATGGCTCCCCTTCTCCTCGGCTCTTCTCACGGACCCCTCGTGGAATGGCTTAACGGAGTGCTTCTCAGTCAGTGATGGTATCGGTGGTGAAACCGGTGCAGCACCCCCACGAATATGAAAATAGGGATTGGACACAGATATGGTATAGTACGAAACAACTTTTAATAGAACTTAAAAAACATATAAAAACCCACACTCACAATGGCAGGGGGTATGTTGGGACACTCACTGATGCCGTCCGCAACTTGGAAGCTCCACGTGGCGCGACGGAGAGGATCACTGACCGCAGACCCGCTGTCGACATGCGTGTGACGTCAGTGATGCAGGGAACTCTCCTCGCGTCTGGAACTACGGGTGCCGGATCGGCTCACAAAACTAAGCTCCTCCTCCCTACGTGTTTCGTGACTCGTGGTCACTTCGTCGGGGGATGTTGGAGCTTAGTTGGTGATTCATTAAATACATAACCCGATTGGAGAGAACCTCCTAATTGGGGCGGTGCTTGGGATTGGAATGTGGCTTGGCGAACCAACATTGCAATTTAGAACGTGAACGGGGTCATGGCCACGATCTGAACCATCTGATAACAACCATTTGCGTATAAAAGAGTAATTAAAATTAAAATTAAAATTGGTTAAAAATTCTAATGAAAGTCGCAATGTTAGCATTGTGATCCATATCACTTGCATGTAGACCTGCTTTCACACTTACATATGATCACATTTCAAATGACAAAACTACAGAGGAATTGGTACAATGAATATATCATAAACAGATACAACTCAAAATAGTAATAGTATAGTAATAGTAAAGACTGCCTCTAGATCACGGTATCTTGGACTAACCAGCGCCGGGGACTTTAATTTTGTGTGTGTGACCTCCTTAATAAAGATGGAACAAAATGTTCTTGACAGGTGAAGCGATCCACTACTACCATTATGGTAGTCATACCCCTGGAGGGTAGCAGTACCACGATAACATCCATGGATAAGTGGGCCCACGGATGGGTGGGAACTGGTAAGGGTTGGAGCAGCCCACAGGGTAACGTCCTTGGCACCTTAGTCTGGGTGCATAAAACGCAGGCTGCCAAAAAGTCTTTCATGACTTTGCGGATCTCTGGCCACAAAAAAAATTAGTTCGAGGAAATTACATCTTCCCGACCCCCGGGTGACCAGCCGTCTTGGAGTTATGACCCCATTGCAATACCTGACTTCGAAATTGGAGAGAGACAAATAATTTGGACGAACGAGTGGACGTTGACCTGGGATCTTCTGCCTGGGCCTGTGAAATCTGTTACAGAAGTGATGATGAAACTGCAGAGATGATCTGAGAAGATGGAATGATGGGCCCCTGCTCTATCTCCTTGGCGTCGTCTGGGGAGAATTGCCTGGATAGCGCATCTGCTTTAACGTTTTTAGATCCTGGACAATAGGAGATCACAAAGTTGAACCGAGTGAAGAAGAGAGCCCACCTTGCCTGATGCGTCCTGAGTCTCTTTGCTCCTTCAATGTATCGAAGGTTATTGTGATCTGTAAGGATTGTGATCGGAGAAATTGCCCTCTCAAAAAAATGTCTCCATTCTTCTAGAGCCATTATCATTGCCAGATTCCCAACATCATAATTTCTTTCTGCGTCAGAATTTTTTTTTAGAAAAGGAGGCACATGGGTGGAGTTTCCCACGAAAATCCTTCCTTTGAGAAAGAACGGCTTCGGCTGCCAGATCAGATACATCCACTTCAAGCACAAAGGGTTTCGTGGGATCTGGATGGATCAGCACAGGTACGGACGAAAAGTTGGACTTGAGCTTCTCGAAAGCCAGAAGAGCCTCAGAGGCCCATATCTTAGGGTTCACCCCTTTCTTAGGCTGCGCATATAGTGCCAGCGACGGCAACGCAACGTCGCCCGAAAACAAATGCATTGCCGCCGTCGCGTGTGCTTATAGTAAGATGGCGGCAATGCAACGGAGCGACGTCACCGTCGCGAAAACTGGTAGCCGGTAAAATTTGATTTTTCAAGGACTGTCGCCTCATGTGACTGCCCTTGAACCAATCAAATGGCCGGAAACCTGCGCCGCGCGAAATATAACTTTTGCTGGTGGCGACGGGTGACATCACCCGTCGTGACGCCGTCGCCATTGACGGCACCATAGGCACGGCCTTAGTAAGAGCCATAATGGGTGCAACCACCTTGGAGAAATTCCAGATAAATCGTCAGTTGGCAAACCCAAGAAATCGTTGGGTTGGTTTGAGGCCTGTCGGTAAAGACCAATCCAGCACTGCCGATACTTTTGCACGATCCATCTCAAACCCAAGGGAAGAGATGAAATACCCAAGGAAGGAAATCTTTTTGTGTTCAAACTGATATTTCTTGAGCTTGGCAAAGAGGGAATGGGCCCGAAGTCTTTGGAGGACCAGTCTAACTTGTGTCCAATGTTTGGACAAGGAACTGGAATAAATAAGGATATCATCCAGATATTCCACGAGAAATTGGTCATCTAGATTCCTGAAAATCTCATTGATGAAATGTTGAAATACAGCCGGAGCGTTGCATAAGTCGAATGGCATGACCAGATATTCGTAGTGGCCATCATGGGTATTAAAGGCTGTCTTCCACTCATCACCCTCTCTGATCCAAATTAAATTGTAAGCTCCTCGAAGAGTTGTATTGTATGTCTTTATTTATATAGCACCATTAATGTACATAACGCTTCACAGTAGTCAGACGCGACAATCATATAAATAACAGGTCATGGGAATAAGTGCTTCAGACATAAAAGTAACATTTAGGAAGAGGAGTCCCTGCTCCGAGGAGCTTACAATCTAATTGGTAGGTAGGAAAAACGTACAGAGACAGTGGAAGGGCATTCTGGTAAGTGCATCTGCAGGGGGCCAAGCTTGATGTATTATGCGTATAATATTAGCCACGGTGCTACACATATGCTTCTTTAAGCAAGTGTTTCTTAAGGTGGGTCTTAAAGGTGGATAGAGAGGGTGCTAGTCAGGTATTGAGGGGAAGGGCATTCCAGAGGTGTGGGGCAGTCAGTGAGAAAGGTTTAAGGCGGGAGAGGGCTTTAGATACAAAGGGGGTAGAAAGAAGACATCCTTGAGAAGAACGCAAGCGTTGGGGTGGTATATAGCGAGAAATTAGGGCTGAGATGCAAGGAGGGACAGAAGAGTGTAAAGCTTTAAAAGTGAGGAGAAGAATGGAGTGTGAGATGCGGAATTTGATTGGAAGCCAGGAGAGGGATTTCAGCAGGGGAGGCACTGAGACAGATCTAGGAAAGAGTAGAGTGATTCTGGCAGCAGCGTTTAGGATAGATTGTAGGGGAGACAGGTGAGAGGCAGGAAGGCCGGACAGCAGGAGGTTACAGTAATCAAGACGGGAGAGAATGAAGGCCTGAGTCAGAGTTTTAGCAGTCGAGCAACAGAGGAAAGGGCGTATCTTTGTAATACTGCAGGGAAAAAGTGACAGGTTTTAGAAACGTTTTGAATGTGAGAGAGGAGTCGAGTGTGACCCCTAGGCAGTGTGCTTGGGCTACTGGGTGAATGATTAGGGTCGCCAGGTGGCTTGTCCAAAAATACTGGACACAATACTGGACCCCCACGCCCCCCCCCCCAAATACAAATAAAAAAATACCCCCATGCTCCCCGAATACATATAAAAAAATACCCCCATGCTCCCCGAATACATATAAAAAAATACCCCCATGCTCCCCGAATACATATAAAAAATACCCCCACACCCCGAAATACATATAAAAAATACCTCCCAATGGATTTAAAAAATACCCCCCACCCCCAAATACATATAAAAAAAATACCCCCACCCCCAAATACATATAAAAAATACCCCCCACCTGCCCAATACATATAAAAAATACCCCCACATCCCCAATACATATAAAAAAATACTCCCACCTCCCCAATACATATAAAAAATACCCCCACCTCCCTAATACATAAAAAATATACCCCCACCTCACCAATACATATAAAATATACCCCCACCTCCCCAATACATATAAAATATACCCCCACCTCACCAATACATAAAATATACCCCCATCATCATGATCTTATCTCCCCAGGCTGGCCCCAATCACAATCTTATCCCCCCTATCATCTCACCATGGCTCTCTATCATATCTCACTTCCCCCCCCCCCCATCACCTCACCCAGGCTCACTATCATATCTCACTCACCCCATCATCTCCCCCAGGCTCCCTATCATATCTCACTCCCCCCATCATCTCACCCTGGCTCCCTATCATATCTCACTCCCCCCATCATCTTCCCCTGGCTCCCTATCATATCTCACTCCCGCCACCCCCCGCCCTCCCATCATCTCACCCTGGCTCCCTATCATATCTCACTCCCCCCATCATCTTCCCCTGGCTCTCTATCATATATCACTCCCCCCCCATCATCTCACCCTGGCTCCCTATCATATCTCACTCCCCACATCCAATCTCACCCTGCTGCCCATATCCCCCTGTAAGGAATCCACTCCTGGCTTTGATTATAGCTTTTGCAGACTTCTGCAGTTGCAAAAGTTTCCTCTGGCAATCAATGGCACATGTGCTGCTTCTCATTGCAGCTTCTGCCTGTGCTACATCATTGGAGGAATACTCACACACCCTCCTCCTGTGATTGGATCTCCGCCCTTTATATCCTGGGCGTTGGCACTGAAACAGCGCCGAGCATAATCTCCTACCTGGGACGTTACTGTCTCTGCCACAAACCGCCCCAGGCCTCTCTCCTAGCGTTCTTACTGTGACGATAGTGAGGGTTTGGCCCGGGATTAACGGGGTTACTCCCCAAGGGCCCCCCTCTAACCTCGCCAGGGAGACAAGGGGTTAACTGGGCTGAGGTCCAGAAATGTGATTTAACCCTTGTTATAACATGAAATGCTTATTCCCTTGTGTAAAATGTATTGTTGCTGGGTCAGTGCCTGCATAACCCACCCACTGGGACTTAAGGGGTTAATCTTATATGCAGTGCTGAATAAACAGTTACCTGAAAACTGGTAATTTGGTAACGGAGTAAGCCAGGACCCTGAGCCTTGGGGTACAGCCTCCGGGTCACCCCCCAAGTACACACATATTAAAAATATAACTTTGTCATAAGAGGAACATATATTTTTGATAAAGTGACTTTTTGCAGTCTTACAATGTACAGGCCAAATGCTAACTACCTCTGCCTGCCTTTGTAATGCGTACCAGGACCAAATGGTTTGACTCATGAGTCTATTCACGTTTGATATGCAAGCTTCCTCTCTGGAAGTGCATATCCAAAAGGGAGGTGTGAATTGGCCAGTTGGATGCTAAATAGGACATCCTGCTAGAATTTAGCCTGGCTTCACAGGGGAATTGCTATGCAAGACTCAGGAAGGATCAACAGGTAATTACCTAGTTTGTTATGCGAGAAGCTACAAGCCTACTTCAAAAGGTTTTATTGATGGGGGTAGGGGTGGAGCTACCCAAGAAGGGAATCAAAAGGAGTAACCTTATTAAATATAAGAATATTATGAGATGTCCTTGGCTGAAAAGGATAAGAATTACATATTTGTATTCGTGGGACTTCCCCGCCACCAACCGTTACAAACACTTAATATCTGGCCTTAGTGGCTGCCAGATATTAATATCTCTATTAATTTTCATATTACACTGTAATGTTGGGTCTCTCTGCGAGCGTCAGGTGGGACGGAATGTATTAATATATCTCACCTGACTGTATGTATTACTGAACTCAAGTTATGAGGTGATTTGCAGTAAATATGAAATTTTGGTTGAGTTCTGAGAAACTGCAACCCCCTGCTATGATAATGAGCAGGAATGCCAGAATTTACAAGCCTGGTCATCAAAGGCTAAGTGGCTAATTGCTTATGCTTGGCCCAACGGACAAAAGGAATTAACCAGAGTAAGTGTAACTTTTCACACTGGACCCTGGAAGCCCAAAGTCAGCTTCAAAAGCTTCAAAGGGGATTTTACTAGACGGCACGGCGCCGTAAGCTGGGATGCAAGGGTTAAAATGATATATAAGTCAGAGCCACCCTTTTATCCATGTTGTTCATGTTTTGCAAGTTCTTCAAGTGTTCAGTCTGTTCTATACCATCTTGTTTGCTGAGAGAAACGCTATGCACTGTCTTCCTGCCAGAGGTCTTTTCATGCTTTTGGGTGTCTTGATGACTAAGAAGAGTGCTGTATGAACTGCCAGTTCAGCTGTGACTGCTTCATCATTTCCATTTTACGTAAGTGTCTATATTTTGCCTGTTATTTGTACATATCTGTTGTGTTCACCTTTATCAAGGAATAAATTAAATTTTATCATATCTAAGTCTCGTCCTAGTTCAAACCCAGGTATATATATATTTATATATAGTTTTGGTGTAAATTACAGCCTGTCGCAAGCTACCGTGACACTTACCTTCCAAGTTCCTGAGTATCCAGAGGCCTGTTCTTTCTCCTGTTCTTTCTCCTGCGTGTTGCCAGCACCGATACCTGCTGCATTCCCTCCTAGCTGTGGCTACCCTTCCTTTCCTGCGGCCTGCTGCTATCCCCTTGCAGTGGCCTGCCTTGGACTTCTGCGCTGAAGCGTTGGTTCTCCCCGACGCTGCCCTGCGGTGAACTTCGGCCAGCCTGCTGTCTCCCCCTGCTGAGATCGGCGTCATGGGCCCAGGCTGCTCCTCGCGCTGAAGCCACTCCCGCACTCACACTCCTAAGCTGAAGCGGGGAACTCCTGTCTGCTTGTTGCCGATTCCTTGCTACGACTACGACCACCCGAATGTCTTCTATCCTGACCCTGCTTCGGCCATCGATTGTCCTGTCTTCTCCTACCCCGACTTTGGCTTCAATAACGACTATGCTGCCATCTCCAATCCTGACCCTGCGATGTACGATTACGAACTGCGCACTCTGGATCAGTCTGCGCGGACTAAGGTCGGTGATAATGTAACCCCACCTCAGCCCCGCGGTCCGGTCCCGGTTTGTGGCGAGCATCGGCGTAACAGTATGCTCGGCCAACAAAAACCGGACCGCGCCGTGGCGGGGGTAGGCAATTTTCCAACTGAAGTTATGTCCCGGCCTGCGTACCAGTCCCACTATGAAGGCCAGTATCTGTGTGAAATAATAGCCTTGATTGAAGACCTGTATACGTATGAAGGTTTAACCCCTTTGCAAAGACAATGCCGTTGTGATCTCTTTATTAAGGCTTGCTGCATCCAGAACTTAAAACAGTCTCTAGCCGATTGTATACGCTCCCCTGATTCCCCTTTAACCTGGGATAACGTGTACCCTATGGAACTGGCCGACGCCCAAGAGGCACTCTATGCCCTGGCCTCATCACTGGACATTCATCTAGTACAACAGGGCGCCCTCCTCATGCTGGATCAATATCAGGATATACTCCATGTACTTTCCTTAACACTTGACATTTGTATAAAAGAACAGGATCCCCTCCTTGCCAGCTACGCTGCTGCTTGGCAGATCTCCTATGCTGCCGGTCCTGTTGCTAAACCTGTGGGGGTACCTCCCTCTCCTAAGAATGGCCAAACCATCTCTCTGTCACTGCCCGCTAAGGAAGAAGCTGCCACGCTCTCTAATCCTGAGTTAACCTCCCTAAATTCTGACACTGAGGTTATTCCGGTCTTAACCCCTGCTAGTCAGGCCTATGAGTCCTCCACTGTAAATCCCTGCATTCCCCAGGTCAGTGTGTCTTCCCTAGCACCAGAGAATGTATCCTGTTTGCCCTCTTTTCCTAAACCAAAAATTCTAAGCTCTGTTCCTGAGGTTTTTTCTGTTTTAACCCCTGCTAGTCTGCTCTGTGAGGTCCCTACTGCTAACCCTAGTATTCCGCAGTCTAATGTTAGGTCCCATGGGCAAGAGGCAGAACCCCCTATGACCCCACTCTCGGAGACTAGCTTCTATTTCTCTGATTCTCAGGTACAGAGTAATTTAACCCTTGAGGTTTTTCCTATGTTAACCCCTACAGGTCAGCCCTATGAACCTCCCTTGGTAAATCCCTGTAGTCCGTCAGTCAAGGACACCTCCTTAGCCTCAGAGGATGAACCCCTTATGTCCCCTGACTCGGCTAAAATTCTCGGGGCTACGCCCCCTGAACATTCGGCAATAATACTGGCTCCAGTTAAGAGTATTCTGGAGCCGTTTGTTTCTCTAAACCTGTTCGCAGAATCCCTACTCCTAGGTATTTCACTGACCCCGTCTGTCACTCAGAGAGCTGAAATCCCTGCTTCTGAGCATAGATCCCTTTTCGTGGAATCTGTGTTGTCGTTTCTGATGTCTCAGACACTCTTTCCCAAATACCCACTTCAGAGACCAGCACAGTCGTGGTTGCCCCATTTGCACTGTCTGTGTTCTCCTCTTCTCAAATCCTAGGGTTTAAAGCGAACAGTACATATTATGTTCCTTTCCAAGTGACCCCTTCTGTGATCAGCGTATCTGCTGTTGCTCCCTTAGTACAATTAAAGTTAGGGCCCTCCTATTTGGAGGATCAGGTTTTCAAGTTTGAAACTTCCCTTATCCCTGATTTTGTAAACCTGCAGTCCCTTCTCACTGTAGCTAAAAGTTCTCCAGCAGCCGCTGAGTTAAGCTCTGCCGCTTCCAAATCTTCTGTTGTAGAAGCAACCTTCTCTAGCTTACTTCTGTTTTTCCTATCTGTTATGCCTATCACCTTTACTAAGATTCCTGTTTTGCAAGGTATTTCTCCTATTAAGTCTGTGATACCTGCAATTCCTTTAATTGGTTCTAAGACCCCTGTCACTGATTCTCCTATGGAGTCTGATGCCCTCACTAGGGATTCTCAGGGATCCAATTCTGAAACAAGCGCAATGCTATCTGATTTCATTACAGTAGCTAGTTCAGTTCCTGCTGGTTCTCAATCACCCACTTCAGTGACTAGCAAGATGTCCCTTGTTTCTATTGGAGAGTCTACCCCAGCTTCTTTCACGGATCATGCCACAGCCTCCGGGATGATTAAAGATGACTTTAAGTCTGGGATGCCCACTCCTTTAATAATACTGTTTCACGCTGATTCGCCCACAGTATTCGGGGTATCCACTACTGACTGTATGTCTACTACCACGAACTCTGGGGTATCGCATTTGGAACTTTCAGTAATACCCGCTGTGTCCCTTTTTTCAAAAAACCCCGTCTTTAAGATGGACTTGTATTTCTCTGGGTCTCCCACAATACTTGGGGTACTTACTATTGACTGTCCTGTCGCAAAACTAGGGTTACCTCTCAGGGAGGTGCCTGGAACTACCGATGTTAAGAACCCTATGTTTAAAACAGTAATATTTCGCATTGCTTCTCCCACAGTATCATGCGAGACCTGGGTACCTGGGACCTCCACCCCTAACCCAAGCTCTAGTTCACTGTTTTCCTTCTCTGTGTTGGAGGTACCCAGCGTTAACCCCAAGACTTCTATTCCTAAGCCTGTTACACCGTTTACCCGACTTCCTGCTTTCTCGGATAAGATCTGTTTTCTCACCTTTCAAACAGAGTCTGTACTCGCAGGTTTCTGTGCGGTGTCTGAAGTGCCCTTTCTGGATTGCATGTCTTCATTCTCTAGGACGAGGACACTCATGCTGGACCTCGTTGCTTTGCCTGAGGCGTCCATCCCTGTTCTTGATGGCCCCACTATGGGTTTGGACGTGCTGTCCCCTACTGTCTCCGTGATGCTTACTATGCCCTTCGCCAAGACCATAACTTTGGATTTGATTCCCCCCAAATTTCAGAGGCCAAGGGAGGCGGATCCTGCAACTGCATGTACAACAACCAACAGTTGCGTAAACACTACTGCCAGCTCTCTCGAATTGCTTGGGATTGCAAGCCTGGTTCGTATCAAGACTACTGCTCCAATATCTTGCAGTGAACCCGCCCGCCCTATACCCTCGCTAACCACCACCCTGAATTCCTTGGGAGCTAAAGACTATCGCAACTTCTTACATGCTGATTCCACCAAGGCCATTGTCTGCCCTGAATTCCCCAATGTCATTTTTGTCCAACAATCAGTGTCCTGTGTCCCGTATTCTTGGATTATTACTATGCACCGGATACCTGGCTGCAGCCCTTCTGGTGTACCTATTCCGGAGTCCCCTGGTCCCATTGCCCATGTACCAAAAACCGCAGTGCAACCATTGTCTTTTGCGGCACTCGCCAATGTACACCTGGATTTTGGACCTAAATCTCGCCTGAGACACTTCAGGAACAACTCGATGTCTCCCAGACCTATGAATGGTCCTGTCCACCCAGGCTTCTCACCCAGTGGTGGGGGTACTGTAAAGAATCCCAACAAATCGTGGGCTTTCAACGCCACCTCTCGCCTAAGGAGGTTTAGAAACAACTCCATGTCCCCCAAATCTGTGATGGACCCTGTTCGTCCGGAGTTCTCACCTGAAGGGGGGGGGGGGGGTACTGTAAGGAATCCACTCCTGGCTTTGATTATAGCTTTTGCAGACTTCTGCAGTTGCAAAAGTTCCTCTGGCAATCAATTGCACATGTGCTGCTTCTCATTGCAGCTTCTGCCCTGTGCTACATCATTGGAGGAATACTCACACACCCTCCTCCTGTGATTGGATCTCCGCCCTTTATATCCTGGGCGTTGGCACTGAAACAGTGCCGAGCATAATCTCCTACCTGGGACGTTACTGTCTCTGCCACAAACCGCCCCAGGCCTCTCTCCTAGCGTTCTTACCTTCCAAGTTCCTGAGTATCCAGAGGCCTGTTCTTTCTCCTGTTCTTTCTCCTGCGTGTTGCCAGCACTGGTACCTGCTGCATTCCCTCCTAGCAGTGACTACCCTTCCTTTCCTGCGGCCTGCTGCTATCCCCTTGAAGTGGCCTGCCTTGGACTTCTGCGCTGAAGCGTTGGTTCTCCCCGACGCTGCCCTGCGGTGAACTTCGGCCAGCCTGCTGTCTCCTCCTGCTGAGATCGGCGTCATGGGCCGAGGCCGCTCCTCTCGCAGAAGCCGCTCACGCTCCTAAGCTGAAGCGGGGAACTCCTGTCTGCTTGTTGCCGATTCCTTACTACGACCACCCGGATGTCTTCTATCCTGACCCTGCTTCGGCCATCGATTGTCCTGTCTTCTCCTACCCCGACTTTGGTTTCAATAACGACGATGCTGCCTTCTCCAATCCTGACCCTGCGATGTACGACTACGAACTGCGCACTCCGGATCAGTCTGCGTGGACTAAGGTCGGTGATAATGTAACCCCACCTCAGCACCACGGTCCGGTCCCGGTTTGTGGCGAACATCGGCGTAACACCCCCCCCCCCCCCCCATCATCTCCCTCTGGCTCCCTATCATATCTCACCCCTCCATCATCTCACCCTGGCTCCCTATCATATATCACTCCCCCCTCACCCCCATCATCTCACCCTGGCTCCCTAACATATCTCACTCCCCCCCATCATCTCCCCCTGGCTCCCTATCATATCTCACTCCCCCTATCATCTCACCCTGGCTCCCCATATCCTCCCCCCCCATCTTCTCACCCTGGCTCCCCTTATACCCCCCCATCATCTCACCCTGGCTCCCCATATCCCCCCTCATCATCTCACCCTGGCTCCCCATATCCCCCCCCCCCCACATACCTTACCTTATTTCATGCAGGACGCAGACATCACAGGACCTGTCTCTGGGCTGCCGGGGTGTGGGCTCCGCCCCCCCCCTGCTGTCCACCGATTGGCTGTCTTCTCCTCCAGTCAGGACACGACTCACGAGTCTTCTCCTCCAGTATCAGCACAGGCTGCCTTCCAGCCGCCCTCGCGCTTCCGCCCCCGCCGTTGCCCGCCTTCCGCCGCTCTCGCGCTTGTGCTGCCAGCCTTCCGCAAGTTATAATGGTAATACCGGACACATAGGTGTCCGGTATTACCTCCAATTTTATACCGGACAGGAAGCAGAATTACCGGCCTGTCCGGAGAAAACCGGACACCTGGCAACTCTATGAATGATAGTACTTCCAACAGAAATGTGGAAGGAGGTAGTAGGGCCAGGTTTGGGAAGAAGAATGAGGAGCTCTGTTTTTGCCATGTTAAGTTTAAGGTAGCGGAGGGCCATCGCAGAGAGACATTCAGAAACTTTGGTTTGTACAAAGGTCGGGGGTTGAAAAGTAGATTTGTGTGTCATCAGCATAGAGGTGATATTTAAACCCAAGAGATGTAATTAGGTTACCTAGAGACAGTGTGTACAGAGAAAAGAGAAGAGATCCCAGGACAGAGCCCTGGGGTGTACCCCACAGAGAGATCGATAGAGGAGGAGGAGGTGTTAGCACAACAGACACTGAAAGTACGATGGGAGAGGTAGGAAGAGATCCAGGATAGAGCTTTGTTACAAATACCAAGAGTATGGAGAATGTGAAGGAGAAGAGGTTGATCCACTGTGTCAAATGATGCAGAGAGATCGAGTAATATGAGCAGAGTGTAATGACCTCTGTCTTTGGCAGCATGGAGGTAATTAGTTATTTTAGTGAGGGCTGTTTCAGTCGAGTGAGCAGTGCGGAAGCCAGATTGTAGAGGGTCTAGGAGAGAATAGGTGTTGAGAAAGTGGAGCAAGTGAGAGAATACAAGATGTTCAAGGAGTTTAGAGGCTTGCTGTTTTTGAGTAATGGTATAACTGTTGCATGCATGAAGGAGGATAAAAAGGTACCAGAGTAGAGGGAGGAGTTAAAAATGTGTGTGAGCGTAGGGATTATAGAAGGAGCAAGAGGTTTTAGGAGATGGGAGGGAATGGGGTAAAGAGGGCAAGTGATAGAGGGAGAAGAGGAGATCAACAGTGACACATCCTCCTCTGTGACAGTGGAAAAAGAGTCAAGGAAGGAAGGAGGAGAGTTAGGAAGCGGTGTAAGATGGGAAGAGGAAACAGAGGGGATGTTCTGACGTATGGATTCCACCTTTTCCTTAAAATAGTCAGCAAAGAGGTGTGTCCTGAGTGAAGAAGGGCCTGAGAAGTCCATAGGACTGACGTCAGTGAAAGTTGATTCGCGGGTGACGTCGACGTGAATGGCTGCCTGAGGGAGCGGCTCCTGAGCTCCTCCAGCTGAAAGCAATTAGAGCAAGATTTAACCAAGTAAGAATATTCTCAAAATTGCCGGCCTACACGAGTACACAGCCAGGATGTCCAACAAAGTGAAAAAACTCACATCCCAGAGCGTTTCGGCATATTTCACGCCGGGGCATTGCTCTGCACTCACCAGCAATACTTCCCAAGATGGCCGCGTGGCATGCACGCCTGAAGAAACTCCAACAGAGCACACGAGCGCGGAGCTGCGAGGGAGCGGAGACCTCTCACAAGATATATGGAGCAGTTGTTCCAGAGGATGCGGAGGGGGTTTCAGGAGGATCTCTCTGTGGCGATCAACGGACATAAGTCCGAGCTGAACTCTATCTCGCAGAGAACGGACACCCTGGAAACTAGAGTGGAAGAGATCCTCATCACCATCACAAACCTTTCCCAGTTACAGTACAAGGACAACAAGATTTTGAAATTCGCTCCGTCATCATCTCTCAAGAGTCCAATTCCTGGTGCACTGGAAGGGATACGGACCGGAGGAGCGTTCCTGGGTTTCACGGCAACAACTTCACGCCCCTGCCTTGTTCAGACGTTTCCACCAGAAATTTCCCCATAAGCCGTGGGAAGATCGTGCAGAGTCCGATCCTCGAGGGGGGGTACTGTAAGGGACCGGGGGGCACGGGCCGCGCAACGGGTCTCCTCACCCTCCGCAGCCGCCGCTGCCTCTCTTCTCTGCCCTGCTCCGGCGCGGTCGGGCCCCTCTCCTCCCCCCGCGCCTGCTGGGTCTCTTCCGGGTCGTGTGCTCCCGCCGGTCGGCATTACAGGGCGCGCGCGGACCCACGCCTCTTGTGCCTTTGCGGTCACGGGTAGTCCCGCCCCTGGACGTCGCGGGATGCCGCGCTACGCAACCAAGCAACGCAATAGGCTTTGAAGTCCTCTGGCCTCCCCTCCTATCCTACTCCCCGCTGGGGATGCACCTCCATTCCTCTTCCTCCCTCATTGTCCGCTGTCAGGTATATACTTCCTGTCTTCCCCCTCAGTCAGTGCATAATCTTCTGTAGCTCCGTGCTGTCTGGTTTTGTGCTTGGCTCTCTCTTGTGTTTTCCAGTCTCCTCATTCCTGACCTGACCTGTTTACGTACCCTCTCTGGATCTCGACCTTTGGCTTACCTCCCTTCTCCTCCGACTCCGCAAACGGACACCCACTACGCGGCTCTCTCTACTCCCAGACCATTGGCTTACGGACTCGACTACGCTTCCCTCTATAACCCAGGATCCGGCCAGTACCCGGATATTCACCTATTCAATCTGTACCTGACTACCCTGGCTTGGACCTGGATCTCCGGGTATTGATTGCAGTCCTTTGACGTCCAGGGTTACCTCAGGTCAATCAACAGGGGTTGTTCTGCCGCTTGCCCACTAAGGTTGCGGTCCCGGTGACTGCTACAGCGCACGCCTCGGTGAAGGTGCAGTCGCGCCGTACTGCCAGGTTTCTAAAACTCAATGAAATTGAGTTTAGAACTTGCGACAGAGGCGTGGCCACGCCCCCGCCGGAGGTTCACCCAATGAGGGCGAAGCAGCTGCGTGAGGTCATGGCCACACCCCTGCAAAACCCCCACCACGCCCCCTCCCGTCGCAATCTCCCTCTCTCCCTGGAAGACCGCAGATCGCGGTTAGTGCTGTGCACGCGCCGCCCCCTCCTCCCCACCGCCGCCGGGCGCACGTGCCACAATGCTGACTGGGACCGCAGCCTTAGGAAGCTCTGAGTGTACAGAACCCATCCTGATCACAACGTGACGGTTCATCTATAGGCCTGCACAACATGTCAAGTGAGAAGGGCCGAACTGCTCCAAGGAATACAGGTTCGGGCCGCACGGGTAAAATCATCATCATCATCATCTCTCCCCCAGCACCTCATCATCATCCTCATATCTCCAGCACCCCTCAATCTCTCCCAGCACCCCTCATCATCCTCATATCTGCCCCAGCAACCCTCAGCCTGATATATATCTCCCCAGTACCCCTCATCTTCATCCTCATATCTCCCCCATCACTCCTTATCATCTTCATATATCTCCCCCTGCACCCCTCATCATCAAGTTTGTGACTCCCCACCTCTCACACCCCCATCTCTCCCCCTCACCCATACACAATACTCACCCTCCACATCACACACAATACTCCCCCTCCACATCACACACAATACTCCCCCTCCACATCACACACAATACTAACCCTCCACATCACACACAATACTCCCCCTCCACATCACACACAATACTCCCCCTCCACATCACACACAATACTCACCCTCCACATCACACTCAATACTCACCCTCCACATCACACACAATACTCACCCTCCACATAACACACAAAACTCACCCTCCACATCACACACAATACTCCCCCTCCACATCACACACAATACTCCCCCTCCACAACACACACAATACTCCCCCTCCACATCACACACAATACTCCCCCTCCACATCACACACAATACTCCCCCTCCACATCACACACAATACTAACCCTCCACATCACACACAATACTCCCCCTCCACATCACACACAATACTCCCCCTCCACATCACACACAATACTCACCCTCCACATCACACTCAATACTCACCCTCCACATCACACACAATACTCACCCTCCACATAACACACAAAACTCACCCTCCACATCACACACAATACTCCCCCTCCACATCACACACAATACTCCCCCTCCACATCACACACAATACTCACCCTCCACATCACACACAATACTCACCCTCCACATCACACACAATACTCCCCCTCCACATCACACACAATACTCACCCTCCACATCACACACAAAACTCCCCCTCCACATCACACACAATACTCCCCCGCAGACCACAAACATTCCACCCCCCCCTGCATCTCACATCCCCCTTGCACCTCACCCCCTGCACCTCACCACCTGCACCTCACATCACCACCCTGCACCTCACATCACCCCCCCTGCACCTCACATCACCTCTCCTGCACATCACCCCCCTGCACATCACCCCCTCTTGCACATCACCCCCTGCACCTCACATATCCCCCTGCACCTTGCACCTCACATACCCCCTGCACCTCACATATCCCCCTGCACCTCCTCACCTCACATTACCCCCTGCACCTCACATATCCCCCTGCACCTCACATATCCCCCTGCCCCTCACATATCCCCCTGCACCTCACATTATCCCCCTGCACCTCACATATCCCCCTGCACCTCACATATCCCCCTGCCCCTCACATATCCCCCTGCCCCTCACATATCCCCCTGCACCTCACATACCCCCCTGCACCTCACATATCCCCCTGCACCTCACATATCCCCCTGCACCTCACATATCCCCGTGCACCTCACATATCCCCCTGCACATCACATATCCCCGTGCACCTCACATATCCCCCTGCACCTCACATATCCCCCTGCACCTCACATATCCCCCTGCACCTCACATATCCCCCTGTACCTCCTCACATATCCCCCTGCACCTCACATATCCCCCTGCACCTCGCACATCCCCCTGCACCTCACATATCCCCCTGCACCTCACATATCCCCCTGCACCTCACATACCCCACTGCACCTCACATATCCCCCTGCACCTCACATATCCCCCTGCACCTCACATATCCCCCTGCACCTCACATATCCCCCTGCACCTCACATATACCCCTGCACCTCACATATCCCCCTGAACCTCACATATCCCCCTGCACCTCACATACCCCCCTGCACCTCACATATCCCCCTGCACCTCACATATCCCCATGTACCTCCTCACATATCCCCCTGCACCTCACATATCCCCCTGCACCTCACATATCCCCCTGCACCTCACATATCCCCCTGCACCTCACATTATCCCCTGCACCTCACATATCCCCCTGCACCTCACATATCCCCCTGCACCTCACATATCCCCCTGCACCTCACATATCCCCCTGCACCTCACATATCCCCCTGCACCTCACATATCCCCCTGCACCTCACATATCCCCCTGCACCTCACATTTCCCCCTGCACCTCACATATCCCCCTGCACCTCACATATCCCCCTGCACCTCACATATCCCCCTGCACCTCACACACCCCCCTGCACCTCACATATCCCCCTGTACCTCCTCACATATCCCCCTGCACCTAACATATCCCCCTGCCCCTCACATATCCCCCTGCACCTCACATTATCCCCTGCACCTCACATATCCCCCTGCCCCTCACATATCCCCCTGCACCTCACATATCCCCCTGCACCTCACATATCCCCCTGCCCCTCACATATCCCCCTGCCCCTCACATATCCCCCTGCACCTCACATTATCCCCTGCACCTCACATATCCCCCTGCCCCTCACATATCCCCCTGCCCCTCACATATCCCCCTGCACCTCACATTATCCCCTGCACCTCACATATCCCCCTGCACCTCACATATCCCCCTGCACCTCACATATACCCCTGCACCTCACATATCCCCCTGCACCTCACATATCCCCCTGCACCTCACATATCCCCCTGCACCTCACATATCCCCCTGCACCTCACATATACCCCTGCACCTCACTTACCCCTCTGCACCTCACATATATCCCTGCACCTCACATATACCCCTGCACCTCACATATCCCCCTGCACCTCACATATACCCCTGCACCTCACATACCCCCCTGCACCTCACATATCCCACTGCACCTCACATATCCCCCTGCACCTCACATACCCCACTGCACCTCACATATCCCCCTGCACCTCACATATCCCCCTGCACCTCACATATCCCCCTGCACCTCACATATCCCCCTGCACCTCACATATACCCCTGCACCTCACATATCCCCCTGAACCTCACATATCCCCCTGCACCTCCTCACATATCCCCCTGCACCTCACATATCCCCCTGCACCTCACATATCCCCCTGCACCTCACATATCCCCCTGCACCTCACATTATCCCCTGCACCTCACATATCCCCCTGCACCTCACATATCCCCCTGCACCTCACATATCCCCCTGCACCTCACATATCCCCCTGCACCTCACATATCCCCCTGCACCTCACATATCCCCCTGCACCTCACATATCCCCCTGCACCTCACATTATCCCCTGCACCTCACATATCCCCCTGCACCTCACATATCCCCCTGCACCTCACATATCCCCCTGCACCTCACACACCCCCCTGCACCTCACATATCCCCCTGTACCTCCTCACATATCCCCCTGCACCTCACATATCCCCCTGCTCCTCACATATCCCCCTGCACCTCACATTATCCCCTGCACCTCACATATCCCCCTGCACCTCACATATCCCCCTGCACCTCACATATCCCCCTGCACCTCACACATCCCCCTGCACCTCACATATCCCCCTGCACCTCACATATACCCCTGCACCTCACATATCCCCCTGCACCTCACATATCCCCCTGCACCTCACATATCCCCTGCACCTCACATATCCCCCTGCACCTCACATATACCCCTGCACCTCACTTACCCCTCTGCACCTCACATATATCCCTGCACCTCACATATACCCCTGCACCTCACATATCCCCCTGCACCTCACATATACCCCTGCACCTCACATACCCCCCTGCACCTCACATACCCCCCTGCACCTCACATATCCCCCTGCACCTCACATATCCCCCTGCACCTCACATATCCCCCTGCACCTCACATATACCCCTGCACCTCACATATCCCCCTGCACCTCACATATCCCCCTGCACCTCACATATCCCCCTGCACCTCACATATCCCCCTGCACCTCACATATACCCCTGCACCTCACTTACCCCTCTGCACCTCACATATATCCCTGCACCTCACATATACCCCTGCACCTCACATACCCCCCTGCACCTCACATACCCCCCTGCACCTCACATATCCCCCTGCACCTCACATATCCCCCTGCACCTCACATATCCCCCTGCACCTCACATATCCCCCTGCACCTCACATATCCCCCTGCACCTCACATATACCCCTGAACCTCACATATACCCCTGCACCTCACATACCCCCCTGCACCTCACATACCCCCCTGCACCTCACATATCCCCCTGCACCTCACATACCCCCCTGCACCTCACATATCCCCCTGCACCTCACATATCCCCCTGCACCTCACATATCCCCCTGCACCTCACATATACCCCTGCACCTCACATATACCCCTGCACCTCACATATCCCCCTGCACCTCACATATACCCCTGCACCTCACATACCCCCCTGCACCTCACATACCCCCCTGCACCTCACATATCCCCCTGCACCTCACATATCCCCCTGCACCTCACATATCCCCCTGCACCTCACATATCCCCCTGCACCTCACATATACCCCTGCACCTCACATATCCCCCTGCACCTCACATATCCCCCTGCACCTCACATATACCCCTGCACCTCACCTATACCCCTGCACCTCGCATACCCCCCTGCACCTCACATACCCCCCTGCACCTCACATATCCCCCTGCACCTCACATATCCCCCTGCACTTCACATATCCCCCTGCACCTCACATATCCCCCTGCACCTCACATAACCCCCTGCACCTCACATATCCCCCTGCACCTCACATACCCCCCTGCACCTCACATATCCACCTGCCCCTCACATATCACCCTGCACCTCACATACCCCCCTGCACCTCACATATCCCCCTGCACCTCACATATCCCCCTGCACCTCACATACCCCCTGCACCTCACATATCCCCCTGCACCTCACATATCCCCCTGCACATCACATATCCCCCTGCACCTCACATATCCCCCTGCACATCACATACCCCCCTGCACCTCACATATCCCCCTGCACCTCACATATTCCCCTGCACCTCACACCACCCCCCTGCACCTCACATATTCCCCTGCACCTCACATATCCCCCTGCACCTCACATATCCCCCTGCACCTCACATATCCCCCTGCACCTCACATATCCCCCTGCACATCACATATCCCCCTGCCCATCACATATCCCCCTGCACCTCACATATCCCCCTCCACCTCACATCACCCCCCTGCACCTCACATATTCCCATGCACCTCACATATCCCCCTGCACCTCACATACGCCCCTGCACCTCACATACGCCCCTGCACCTCACATACGCCCCTGCACCTCACATATCCCCCTGCACCTCACATACCCCCCTGCACCTCACATATCCCCCTGCACCTCACATATCCCCCTGCACCTCGCACCTCACATATCCCCCTGCACCTCACATATCTCACATATCCCCCTGCACCTCGCACATCCCCCTGCACCTCACATATCCCCCTGCACCTCACATACCCCCTGCACCTCACATATCCCCCTGCACCTCACATATCCCCCTGCACCTCACATATCCCCCTGCACCTCACATACCCCCCTGCACCTCACATATCCCCCTGCACCTCACATATCCCCCTGCACCTCACATATCCCCCTGCACCTCACATATCCCCCTGCACCTCACATATCCCCCTGCACCTCACATATACCCCTGCACCTCACATATCCCCCTGCACCTCACATACGCCCCTGCACCTCACATACGCCCCTGCACCTCACATACGCCCCTGCACCTCACATATCCCCCTGCACCTCACATACCCCCCTGCACCTCACATATCCCCCTGCACCTCACATATCCCCCTGCACCTCGCACCTCACATATCCCCCTGCACCTCACATATCTCACATATCCCCCTGCACCTCGCACATCCCCCTGCACCTCACATATCCCCCTGCACCTCACATACCCCCTGCACCTCACATATCCCCCTGCACCTCACATATCCCCCTGCACCTCACATATCCCCCTGCACCTCACATACCCCCCTGCACCTCACATATCCCCCTGCACCTCACATATCCCCCTGCACCTCACATATCCCCCTACACATCACATATCCCCCTGCACCTCACATATCCCCCTGCACCTCACATATCCCCCTGCACCTCACATCACCCCCCTTCACCTCACATATCCCCCTGCACCTCACATCACCCCCTGCACCTCCTCGCCTCACATCAGCCCCTGCACCTCCCCACACCTCCCCTCACCCTCCTGCACCTCACATCACCCCCCTGCAAGTCACATATACCCCTGCACCTCCCCTCACCCCCCTGCACCTCACACATCCCCCTGCACCTCACATATCCCCCTGCACCTCACACATCCCCCTGCACCTCACATATCCCCCTGCACCTCACATATCCCCCTGCACCTCACATATCCCCCTGCACCTCACATATACCCCTGCACCTCACATACCCCCTTGCACTTCACATACCCCCTGCACCTCACATATCCCCCTGCACCTCACATACCCCCCTGCACCTCACATACCCCCCTGCACCTCACATATCCCCCTGCACCTCACATATCCCCCTGCACCTCACATACCCCCCTGCACCTCACATATCCCCCTTCACCTCACATATCCCCCTGCACCTCGCACCTCACATATCCCCCTGCACCTCACATATCCCCCTGCACCTCACATATCCCCCTGCACCTCGCACATCCCCCTGCACCTCACATATCCCCCTGCACCTCACATATCCCCCTGCACCTCACATACGCCCCTGCACCTCACATATCCCCCTGCACCTCACATATCCCCCTGCACCTCGCATATCCCCCTGCACCTTGCATAGCCCCCTGCACCTCACATACCCCCTGCACCTCACATACCCCCTGCACCTCACATATCCCCCTGCACCTCACATATCCCCCTGCACCTCGCACCTCACATATACCCCTGCACCTCACATATCCCCCTGCACCTCACATACGCCCCTGCACCTCACATATCCCCCTGCACCTCACATATCCCCCTGCACCTCACATATCCCCCTGCACCTCACATATCCCCATGCATATCACATACCCCCCTGCACCTCGCACCTCACATATCCCCCTGCACCTCACATACGCCCATGCACCTCACATATCCCCCTGCACCTCACATATCCCCCTGCACCTCACATATCCCCCTGCACCTCACATATCCCCCTGCACCTCACATATCCCCCTGCACCTCACATATCTACCTGCACCTCACATATCCCCCTGCAACTCACATATCCCCCTGCACCTCACATATCCCCCTGCACATCACATACCCCCCTGCACCTCACATACCCCCCTGCACCTCACATATCCCCCTGCACATCACATATCCCCCTGCACATCACATATCCCCATGCACCTCACATATCCCCCTGCACCTCACATATCCCCCTGCACATCACATACCCCCCTGCACCTCACATATTCCCCTGCACCTCACATCACCCCCTGCACCTCCTCGCCTCACATCAGCCCCTGCACCTCCCCACACCTCCCCACACCTCCCCTCACCCCCCTGCACCTCACATCACCCCCCTGCACGTCACATATACCCCTGCACCTCCCCTCACCCCCCTGCACCTCACACATCCCCCTGCACCTCACATATCCCCCTGCACCTCACATATCCCCCTGCACCTCACATATCCCCCTGCACCTCACATATCTCCCTGCACCTCACATATACCCCTGCACCTCACATACCCCTCTGCACCTCACATATCCCCCTGCACCTCACATATACCCCTGCACCTCACATACCCCCCTGCACCTCACATACCCCCCTGCACCTCACATACCCCCTGCACCTCACATACCCCCCTGCACCTCACATATCCCCCTGCACCTCACATATCCCCCTGCACCTCACATATCCCCCTGCACCTCACATATACCCCTGCACCTCACATATACCCCTGCACCTCACATACCCCCCTGCACCTCACATACCCCCCTGCACCTCACATACCCCCCTGCACCTCACATACCCCCCTGCACCTCACATATCCCCCTGCCCCTCACATATCCCCCTGCACCTCACATACCCCCCTGCACCTCACACATGCCCCTGCACCTCACACATCCCCCTGCACCTCACATACCCCCCTGCACCTCACATACCCCCCTGCACCTCACATACCCCCCTGCACCTCACATACCCCCCTGCACCTCACATATCCCCCTGCACCTCACATATCCCCCTGCACCTCACATACCCCCCTGCACCTCACATATCCCCCTGCACCTCACATACCCCCTGCACCTCACATACCCCCCCTGCACCTCACATATCCCCCTGCACCTCACATATCCCCCTGCACCTCACATACCCCCCTGCACCTCACATACCCCCCTGCACCTCACATACCCCCCTGCACCTCATATACCCCCCTGCACCTCACATACCCCCCTGCACCTCACATACCCCCCTGCACCTCATATACCCCCCTGCACCTCACATATCCCCCTGTACCTCACATATCCCCCTGCACCTCACATACCCCCCTGCACCTCACATATCCCCATGCACCTCACATATCCCCCTGCACCTCCTCACCTCACATATCCCCCTGCACCTCACATCACCCCCTCTTGCACATCACCCCCCTGCACCTCGCACCTCACATATCCCCCTGCACCTCGCACATCCCCCTGCACCTCACATACCCCCCTGCCCCTCACATATCCCCCTGCACCTCACATCATCCCCTCTTGCACATCACCCCCCTGCACCTCGCACCTCACATATCCCACTGCACCTCACATATCCCCCTGCACCTCACATATCCCCCTGCACCTCACATATCCCCCTGCACCTCACATATACCACTGCACCTCACATATCCCCCTGCACCTCACATATCCCCCTGCCCCTCACATATCCCCCTGCACCTCACATCACCCCGTCTTGCACATCACCCCCCTGCACCTCGCACCTCACATATCCCCCTGCACCTCACATATCCCCCTGCACCTCACATATCCCCCTGCACCTCACATATCCCCCTGTACCTCACATATCCCCCTGCACCTCACATATCCCCCTGCACCTCGCATATCCCCTTGCACCTCCTCACATATCCCCCTGCACCTCCTCACATATCCCCCGGCAAATCACATATCCCCGGGCACCTCAAATATCCCCCTGCACCTCACATATCCCCCTGCACCTCACATATCCCCCTGCACCTCACATACCCCCCTGCACCTCACATATCCCCCTGCACCTCACATAACCCCCTGCACCTCACATATCCCCCTGCACCTCACATATCCCCCTGCACCTCCTCACATATCCCCCTGCACCTCCTCACATACCCTCCTGCACCTCACATATCCCCCTGCACCTCACATACCCTCCTGCACCTCACATATCCCCCTGCACCTCACATATCCCCCTGCACCTCGCATATCCCCCTGCACCTCACATATCCCCCTGCACCTCACATATCCCCCTGCACCTCACATATCCCCCTGCACCTCGCACCTCACATATCCCCCTGCACCTCGCATATCCCCCTTCACCTCCTCACCTCACATATCCCCCTGCACCTTGCACCTCGCACCTCGCATATCCCCCTGCACCTCAGATCACGGCGGAGAGCAGGCAGGACTGCGCGCGCTCGCAAGCACTGGAAGTGCCGCACTGCTAGAGCGGGCAGTCTTGAGAGCGGGCTGGGCTCGTCTCGGGGGGGGGGGGGGGGAGAAAGCCGCCGCCGCCGCCGCGGGCCGCACAGTGAGTGCTGGCGGGCCGCGTGTTGTGCAGGCCTGATCTATACCATCTTTTGGTTCTGTGACCCTTAGCTCAGGAATACAGGAATATATAAATACTGAGAGGAGGGTATGTGCATAATGTGTGACTGAGCGGCACAATCCTACACTCCGCCTGTAATTCTGGGACCTGGGAACCCTTATACGTCACGTACTGCTCTGGTATAACAAATAAGATATCCAATAATTAAGTATACAGCGTGTACCACCAATACCGGGGAGTTCTTACCCCTGCTTTTTCTGAAGAAGTAACGATACCACGTACTCAAGTAGTACACACACGTGTACAAACATCAAGACTTATTAAAACCATTTGTGTGAGTGTAACATTAGACTGTTATGGTGACCACACGATTGGTATATACATTTCCTCTGAAATACTGTACACAGGTCTGAATGCCAGTATATAATAAGACATTCTGACCTTTACACACTGATATATCAGTTAGATCAGAATTTCATAGCAGGTCCCCTCTCCCCCTGCAACCTACTATTAAGCAGAACCCTACTGAGGCTGTTTCACAGTGAGTGACTAGGTATAGCACCAGCCACCCACCTTATGTTAGGATCCTGAGTGTATACTATACTCAGCACTAGATCCAATACGCGTTCAGTTTGTCATTTTAACACCCTTTATTTTAGTATGTTGTATGAATTAAACTTGTTTTAATTATTACCATTTATTCATCAGAGCGTGAGCTCGAGTGCTTGACTTGGGTCCCTTCTCTTTTTGCCATTTTTACCTCTACCCTCCCAGGAGCACGGCTCACACAGCATATCTAGCAGAAGCGGGGGCTCCCTATTATCCTAAGAAAAATTTAAAACAGAAACCTCGAACGCGTTTCCCGCCGTAGTGACCTTTGCCAAAGCGCCACACTGGCGGTAAACATGTTCGTGGCTTGTTTTCATTTTTTCTCAGGCTCATATGCGTCAATAAAACGTTGTTATTTTTCTACTTTTTGCCGCCAGTCCTCGCTTTTTTGCTGTGCTCCTTTTTGATCCTTTTTATGTCGTTACTATACTACAATAAGGAAGCACGCCTGGGTGCCGGGAGTTACCTACCCGCAATCATGGGTCCGGGAGTTACCTACCCGCAATCATGGGTCCGTGAGTACACTGCTATATATAACTAAAAAAAACGCTTAAGATTTGCTGCGTGATTTCAGGATGGACTTTATTCTCAGTGCGGGTTCACTCTGCTGCGGGGTTTCTGGCGGTGCCGCTATCCGGGACTACCGGCTATCCATGTCATCAGTCTGCCCCTTTACACAGTGGACTTATTGAATTTCTCCTGCAGCAGCCTCAGTCTTTTCCACGGACTCTCGGCACCCTATTCATTCAAGGGTTAACATGGTCTCTTTTGTTCCATTTTCCTGCCCAGGCTCTTTGCAGCACCAGCCTTGGAGGTTCATTCCTCCTATTTTTGCTTTGACACTGGAAGTTGTAATTGACTTTCGGGTCATACCACGGTGGCAGGCTCCACCACTGACCCTCTGCTGCTGCCGCCATGGTCCTCCTTCGCATCCACCATCCAACACCTTCTGCATGCAATCCTTCTCCTCCCGTCGTTGCCTGACGGACCTTTGTCCCCGAGTTGTTCCATCGCCCCTGAAATACGGGACAATCATGCGTCTCGACAGACCTTTCGGGGACAAACTGGACAATCTATTGAAAGCAAAAAGGGACAGTCCCATATGGGACGTCTGGCAACCCTACCTGTGCCAATGAGAGCATAGCATTAAAACCTGCACTGTTAGTGGTCCTTGAGGTCTGGAGTAGGAAAACTCTGCTCTAGATTGTAAGCACTCAGGACAAGGGCCCTCGTTACTTCTGTATCTGTTTGTCCAGTACATGTCCAGTACTGAACTGGACTGTTCTATATCTGGACACGTTGTCCAGTAAAAAAATGAGCGGTAATATTGGACATGTATGTGTGAACAATACATGGTAATGCCTGGACATGGTGACCTGACCGACTTGGGGGGGGGGGGTGCAGGATTTCCCCAGGGCAGGGCTGTTGCTAGGGGGCTGGGCAGTGTCCTCCACTCTGATTGGCTGCTGCTGGGTATAGCAGCCAATCAGGAGGAGGTGGAGGAGAGGAAGAAACAGCATGGAGAGTTGCGTGCGTGTGTGTAGCGCGTCACACCTTTCACTATTGTGTCCAGTATTTTTGGAGAAGCCGCCTGGCAACCCTACGTGTAACCCCACTGTACCGCTCTGTGGCATATGTTGGCTCTTTACAAATAAACAACAATCACTTTTTTAACAGGAAGGGGATCACTCTGCGGTGTTCCCGTGAAAACCTAAAATCCGGGATCCCGTATTGGGAGGGAAAACAATAAAGTCTGCTACTTCACATGGAGGTAACATCTTTACTTTAAATGTGCCAGGCCCCAGGATGGAACTGCTGGAATATGTGAGTGCAATGAGGGCCCTGCGTGGCCTGTGTCAGTTACACTCACTTCATATGGAAATAATAAGAACTGTCAGTAACTCGGACCATGCTAATGACGTCACTTGTTACTGAGATCTCCCAGCCACACCGGCTCAAACCCGCTCCCACTGCCGCCCATCAAGGGGCTACACACCCACCCTACCCCTCAACCCATTGGTTGCCGAGGGGGGCGGGGGGGCGTGGCTTCTGAAACCCCGCCCCCTGTGGTTTCATTGGTTCACTCTACGCGGTGGGTGTGAGCCCCCCCAGAGAGCCGCGGAATCTGATTGGTCCGTGTGGCTGTCCTCGCGTGCAGTGTGACAGCCGGGGCCGGCCCCCTGAGCGTGCGGGGAGTGGGGGTGAGGGAGTCCTGTCCGCGGCCGTCACATCGCTGCTGTGCCCGCTCCGTTACCGGGGAGGCCGGATCCGTGCAGCCAGCCGCACAGCGGGGAGGTGAGTGGCGGCGGCGCCGCTCGTGTTTCTGTTACTCCCCTGCCCCCCCCCCTCCTCCTCCTCAGGTGTAACCGTTATATCCAAGGTATCCTCTCACCCCCGGGCACCGCTGCGGTCTGTGCGTGCGTTATATCCAAGGTATCCTCTCACCCCCGGGCACCGCTGCGGTCTGTGCGTGCGTTATAGCCAAGGTATCCTCTCACCCCCGGGCACCGCTGCGGTCTGTGCGTGCGTTATATCCAAGGTATCCTCTCACCCCCGGGCACCGCTGCGGTCTGTGCGTGCGTTATATCCAAGGTAACCTCGCGCACCCCCGGGACAGGCAGCCTCTCGCGCACCCCCCGGGGCAGGCTGCCTCTCGCGCACCCCCCGGGAGACAGCCTCTCGCGCACCCCCCGGGAGACAGCCTCTCGCGCACCCCCGGCGCAGGCTGCCTCTCGCGCACCCCCGGGGGACAGCCTCTCGCGCACCCCCGGGGCAGGCTGCCTCTCGCGCACCCCCGGGGCAGGCTGCCTCTCGCGCACCCCCCGGGGCAGGCTGCCCGCGCTGCGGTTTGTTCCGTGAGACGGTGTTATTATTCCCTGTGGGAAATGGCACAATTTATTCACATTGCAGCAGCAAAAAAACTGCAAGATTATTTTTCTATTTACTTAACCACCTAATGGCTGTATTAAACTGGTTAACTATCTGAGCTGTCCATCCCCATAAAACAATGGCCAATAGCATCTTTAATGTATTAATAACCATTTATTCTGTGTTTCCCAGATGTTGATATGTTGTCCCATGAGTGATTACATGAGTAGTGTCCTTGGTGTAATGATTGGAGGGTGAGGGCATTCTAGGGCATCACCATCACCCACCATCATCACCCATCATCATTGTGAGATCCTGTGTAACCTCAGATAGACCCGTCCTGGCTGGATCCTGTGAGCCATTTTATCTGACAGAACAAATGTATTTTACCATATATTTGAATTGTGTAATCTGCACAGATGCATTGAGATTGCAATCATCTTTTCAAATAAGATGCAGGAATCTCCATGTTTTCAGATGTATCCTGGGTTCCATCACAAATATATGTGGTCCCTGTGTTGTCATTATGTCCCATCTTGACCCATTAGCTGGGCATGGTAGGCTGAACCTCAGAGATTGGAATCGCTGCACCTTTACCGTCTGTCTATGGCCGAGTCCATGCTCCCTGCTTGCTCGCTGAGGCGCGCTGAGGCTCAGGGAAAGCGGGTGCTTTCCCTGGCCTTGCGGTTGCTTACCGCACGTGCTCTCAGCAGGCCGTCAGGGGGCGGGCCGGGGGCGGGCGCGTCACTGGCCGGGGGCGGGCCAGTGACGTCACGGAGCTGGTTCGCCCTCATTGGGCAAACCGCTCACGTGACCGGCCTGTCTCGCTGGCAAGCGGGGGAATTTTAAATTCCCCTAAGGCCTTGGACATAGTAAGCGCTTAGGTGCTGCCGCTCGCTCTCGCTTGCTGCCGCTTGCTCTACCAGGAGCTTTTTGCTGTCCTTGCAGAGGAGACAGCAAGCGCTTGGGAGGCGGGTATCACTGTGTGTGTGTGTCACTTTGAAGTGATCTGTGTGTTTGTGTGTCACTGGGGAACGTGTGTGTGTGTGTGTGTGTGTTATATAATATTTAAAAAATTTAAAAAAAGACATGTGAGAGTAAATTATTTATTAACATTGTGCAACTTTGATAAATATATTCGCGCACACACATCACACACCACACATACACATACACACTGGTACATGCACACACACATGCACACACATGCACACACACATGCACACACATACACACATACACACATACATGCACACACACACATACATGCACACACACACAGACACACGGGGCAGAAGGGGGCACATCACCCGCTCCCCCCCGGCAGCGCAAGCCCCCTCCATCTCCCGCAGGCTGACAGCCACAGGGATCGGGCAGATGGAGGAACATCACCCGCTCCCCCCCGGCGGCGCAAGCCCCCTCCATCTCCCGCAGGCTGACAGCCACAGGGATCGGGCAGAAGGTACACTCACTCCGCTGGCGCCAGACCCCGTTCACATTTCCCTGCTCTCCTTCCATTGGTTGCTGAGGCGTCACGTGAGCGGACTCAGCACGTGAATTTAAAATTTCACTGTCGGCTCTGTTCAAGCGCGCCTCAGCAAGCAACGGAAAGCATGCGCGAGCCCCTACTAAAGCCGCTTTAATTGCGACTGTAGGGGCTCAGTGGCAAGCAGCAGCAAGCGAGAGCAAGCGAGAGCAAGCAAGCAGTAACCATGCCCTGGGCCTAAGACCTGCGCTTCCGCAAGCGCGCGGAAGCGCAGGTGAGCCCCTACTAAAGCCGCTCTAATTGCGGCTGTAGGGGCTCAGTGCTGAGCGGGAGCGCGCGTCAGCACGCTTCCGCAAGCAAGCAGCAAACATGGCCGAGGCCTATTATATCATCATCATCATCATCATCCTTTATCGATCCATTGCTGGATGAAGCCTCCTTAATGATCTTCCAGGTACTGCAGTTGCAAGCCTCTCTTCTCCAAGTTGCTCCAATGTTTTTCTGATTTCATCCCCCCCATTTAACTCTTGTCTTGTTTTTTAATCTCTCGCATGCTTACATACATTTGTACATACTGAAGGACGCAGCAGAGTGTTGAACCTTAAAACTGGGGTACAATATTTGTGAAATGGATCAAGCTCTGCCACTTTGGACAGGTCTTCATCTCAAAATTACAAGGATCTTGATTAAATTGAATGTGTTATGTAAACAACTTGTCCAAAATAGCAATGTATTTTATTTAGCAGTGACAGAAAATTCAGTACTGTACTTATGATGTTGTGTGGCTTTTAATTTTTTTTTAAATACCTCTATTGAATTTGTAAGAAATGATTCACAGGGACTCAGTATAAAACACAAGTAGGGAAAGTGTGTAGGGTTTGAAAGGTTAATCCATAAAAAATTAGGTTGAATTAACAAATCGAATATGTAGAAAGATATATTTTATATATGTAGACTTTGCTAGTGGGAGAATTTTTATGGAATATGAATTACATGTGTAATAATATGGTTATTAGGTGGGTAATGATGCGAGTAAGAGTATAGATACAAGGATATACTGTACATATTTCACAGGCACAATCATTATTGCTCCAAAGACCTTATAATCCGTTCTGGCGAACATAGAGATGAAGGCCAAGGTTAGAGGAAGCTGGCTTTGGGCATTGTACATTAATGTACATTTTGTTGGTGATGGTTTAACAGGAGTGGAGAATTGCAAACTATGAGATACAATTAAGACTTGTAATCTTTCTTTAGGAAAGTTTATGTAGCCTATTTCTTTCCAATAAACGTTTTTATTTACTATCTTAGTAAATTCAACTTGTAAAACCTAGATAAACCATATTTGAATCCTGTCTCTCCAATTCACCCAACCATCATTAAACCATCACCAACAAAATGTACATTAATGTACAATGCCCAAAGCCAGCATTGTTGGTAAATTCAACTTGTAACACCTAAGTAGGACACCAGTCTGTTTAGAAATACCATTTTATGTGCTTATTGCGCTGTCAGGGTAGCACTTAATTCAGTCAGGTGACTTGTAAGGCTGATGATAGGGTAAAGGCGATTGCGTACGCCAATGACAATTGCCTGTCTTTCTATGACAGTGCGGCCGCGTGCGCACAGCGCGATGGCACGGACGCAAATAGAAAAGACAAACATTTGTGTCTTTTCAAGCGCTGTTGCATGATGTCAGCGTTTCGTCAACCGGTTCAGCCAATGAGGGCGAACCAGCTTTGTGACGTGTCAGCCACGCCTTCCCAATCTCCTGCAGGGATAACCACAAATCACTGGGGCTGCAGGAGCGTCGGGTGTGCGCGCGACCCATTATTATAATACAGGACTAAGACCCAGGTCAGTGATTTCCAACCTTTTTTTTGTTTGGAGGAACCCTTGAAGTATTTTGAAAAATCTCGGGGAACCCCTATCTGGCTGACACATATTAGGTTCGACGGGTCAGTCACAAAACTTCACACCTCACGAGCCACCTCTATTTCCCACAATATATCCATGTATTTCTCTCCCATCCATCTCACTAACTCTCCCCCCCTATTCCGCCTTGCATGTATTTATCCCTTGCGTCTCACTCCCTCTTTTCCTCACTCCCTCTTTTCCTCACTCCCTCCTGCCCCGCTCTCTTCTCTCACTCACCCCTACCTTCCGTCAATTACCCCACTCTCTCTCAATACACCCTACAAAATACATACCAAAAAACCCCACCCCCACAGGGGGAGGGGGGGTCTGTGGTCCATAGGAGGAACCCCTGAGACTGCTTCAGGGAGCCCCAGGGTTCCACGGAACCCTGGTTGGGAATCACTGACCTAGATAGCCAAAGACACACTGGGGAAGCAGCCTATGCAGGGGGCAGCAGCCTGCATGTAAGGCTGGCGCTGAGCATGCTTGACTCGCTTGCCTCTTTCAATCCACCTTCACGTCCACGTGGCACGTGGGCACGTACGCTCTCCCAAGCTTGGTGCTTGGGGAGACAGTTCAATTTGACTTTCGAGCGCAGAGTAGGGTCACATGACCCTGCTCTGACAAATGGGGACAGAGAGGCAGTATAGGCAGAGCAGAGAGGTGGAAGGGGGGGGGGGGGGAGGAGAGAATGGAGGGACAGACACACACACAACCAATGACACGCCCCCTCCCTTCCCCCCCCCCCCCCACGCACCCCGCTGCTGCTCTAAAATGATTGCAGGACAGCGATCGCTCATGCTTGGAGAGTTGGTGACGTCACCGCTCAAGCATGAGCTCGCTTAGCGGCAGCGTGGCCTCTTTTTTAAATGGCAAGCAGCGTGGAGTTTAACAGGGAGTTCAACAGAGTTCACAGGGAGTGGACAACACAACACCTATTGGCCCTGAATCCTGGATTTGGACTACGCTGGAAAGTAGGACATTATCTATCCCAGACTGCACATCTCAGCACTAAACTATTGCTGCAAAGCCGCTGCTACTATTTTTATATTTGCTTTGACTTCACTTCTTTTCAAAATACGTACTGTACTTCTTTCTACCAGCTTCATTATATCTCTAAGGGCTGTTATATACAGCATGCGACCGTGCGTACCTATGCGAACGCGCGTGCACGTGCCACATGCTTTTCGTCTGTGTGTCTGTGTGTCTGTAATTTATTTTTAAAAAAATTAGTAAAAAGAAAAAATGTATTAGACTTGTGCAGACACACACACACACACACACACAGCGCCGGCAGCGACTCGAAAAGATGAATTTCCTCATCTTCGCCGCTGTCTGTCGGCTCCCCTCTCTCTGCCGTGCATGCGGCCTTTGTATAGGAAGGCTGACTGATGTCAGCCAACTAAAATTCCGTGCGCGGTATAGCACGCGCCCGGCACTATAGAACGTGCCTAACTCTACTCATATATCTCCATATCTCCTTCCTTCACCACTTCTCAGTTCACATTAACTCCTTTTTTACCTGCGCCCTCTGACACTACACAGCTATACCCCCTGCACTAAAAGACACCCCACAAATCCTCCTCACACATTCTCTTTCTATCCATGCTTCTCCTCCTTGCTTCTGGGGATATCTCTCCCAGTCCTGGTCCCTGTCTTTATTTCTACATGCTCTTCTCGCTTCCTACATACAAATTCTACTCCTGGTGTCAACACCTCTAACCTCATACCCACCCCCTACCATCCTCTCTCCCTTTCTCCTGTGCCCTTTGGAATGCTCGCTCCCTTTCTAACAAGTTCCTCTCTGTGCATGACTTCTCTCTCATTCTCTGCTCCTATTTGCTATAACTGAGACCTGTCTCACTCAGTCCGACTCTGTTCTGGAAGCTGCCCTCTCTTATGGTGGCCTTTCTTTCTTCCACAATCTGCTACCTGATGGCAGGGGTGGAGGCGTGGGGCTCCTCCTCTCCACTCTGTCGTTACTGAACCCTTCCTATTCCTCCCTCTCTTGCTTTTCCCTCATTTGAGGCTCACACTGTCCAGATCTCCTCTCCCTGTCCACGTGGTGGTCATCTATCGCCCACCTACCTCTACTCGCCCTCCTGCCTTTCTCTCTCACTTTGAATCCTCGCTCTCTTTCTTTCTCTCCTCAGAATCCCCTGTTCTTCTCCTTGGGGACTTCAACTGCCACATTGATGACCCCTCTCTCCCCTGGCTTCCCGCTTTCTCTCTCTAACCTCTTCTTTTGGCCTTCAACAGTGGACAAGGATGGCCACTAGCTAGATCTGTTTTTCACTAAACTTTTCCCACTCTGACTTCTCCATTTCCCCCTTTCCTCTGACCATCACCTCATCTCATTTTCTCCCTCTCACTTCTCCCCTTCTCCACCTCCATCTACCCCTTGTTTCTGCAGAGACCGGCGCTCTATTACCCTACCAGCTTTTGATTCCACTTTACGCTCCTCCCTCTCAGCCCTGCTCCAGACCCTGACAACCTGGTCAGGAACTATAACTTTGCCCTGTCCTCTTTTGATCTTCATGGCCCGCTTTCTTTCTGCCGTTCTCGCCCTTCTAACCCCAGACCCTGGCTAAATTGCCACATGCTGCGTTCCTGCACTCGTTCCTTTGAACGCCTCTGGAGGAAATCTCACACTCTCGCAGACTTCCTTCACTACAAATTTATGCTATCCTGTTTGAACTTTGCCATCTCTAAAGCTAAACAAACCTACTTTTCTTCACTAATCAACACGCACAAGTCTAACCCACGCAGACTATCCTTTATCTTTGACTCCCTACTCAGACCACCCTCTGCTGCCTGTTCTTCCTCCATCTCACCTCAGAACTTTGCCGCTTATTTCAAGGAAAAGGTGGATTCCATCATCCCCTCTGTATCCTCCTCCTATCCTACACCTCTTCCTAACTTTCCTCCTGCGTTCCTTGACTCATTTTCCACTATCACAGATGAAGATGTCGTTGCTGATCTCCTCTTCTCCCTCTACTACCTGCCCTCTTGACCCCATTCCCTCCGATCTCCTAAAACCTCTTGCTCCTACTATAATCCCTATGCTCACACACATTTTAACTCCTCCCTCTACTCTGGTACCTTTCCCTCTTCTTTCAAACATGCAACAGATACCATTACTCAAAAACAGCAAGCTTGATCAACCTGTCTTTATAACTATCATCCTGTCTCCCTCCTGCCTTTTGCCTCTAAACTTCTTGAATACCTTATAGTCTCTCGCTAGCTCCATTTTCTCAACACCTATTCTATCCTAGACCCTCTACAATCTGGCTTCCGCACTGCTCACTCCACTGAAACAGCACTCACTAAAATTACTAATGACCTCCATGCTGCCAAAGACAGAGGTCATTACACTCTGCTCATATTACTCGACCTCTCTGCAGCATTTGACACTGTGGACCACCCTCTTCTCCTTCACTTTCTCCATACTTTTGGTATTCGTAACAAAGCTCTATCCTTGATCGCCTCCTACTACTCCCATCGTACTTTCGGTGTTTCTTTTGCTAACTTTTCCTCCTCTATCGATCTCTCTGTGGGGGTACCCCAGGGCTCTGTCCTGGGACCTCTTCTCTTTTTCCCCCCCTCTTTATACACTCTCTCTAAGTGACCTAATCACATCTCTTGGGTTTAAATATCACCTCTATGCTGACACACAAATGTACTTTTCAACCGCTGACCTTACACCTGCTGTACAGACCAACGTTTCTGAATGTCTCTCTACTATATCATCCTGGATGACCCTCTACTTAACATGGCAAAAACAGAGCTCTTCATACTTCCTCCCAAACCTGGCCCTACTACCTCCTTTAACATTACTGTTGGAAGTACGATCATTCACCCAGTTGCCCAAGCACGCTGCCTAGGGGTCACACTCGACTCCTCTCTCACATTCGCCCCTCACATTCAAAACATTTGTAAAACCTGTTGCTTTTTCCGCCGCAATATAACAAAGATACGCCCTTTCCTCTGTTGCTCGACTGCTAAAACTCTGACTCAGGCCCTCATTCTCTCCCGTCTTGATTACTGTAACCTCCTGCTGTACGGCCTTCCTGCCTCTCACCTGTCTCCCCTACAATCTATCCTAAACACTGCTGCCAGAATCACTCTACTCTTTCCTAAATCTGTCTCGGCGTCTCCCCTGCTGAAATCCCTCTCCTGGCTTCCTATAAAATCCATTATCATGCACAATTCTCCTCCTCACTTTAACGCTTTACACTCTTCTGCTCCTCCTCATATCTCAGCCCTAATTTCTCGCTATACACTATCCTGAATCTTGCGTTTTGCTCAAGGATGTCTTCTCTCTACCCCCTTTGTATCTAAAGCCCTCTCCCGCCTTAAACCTTTCTCACTGCCCCACACCTCTGGAATGCCCTTCCCTCTCAACACCTGACTAGAACACTCTCTATCCACCTTTAAGACCCACCTCAAACCCACCTGCTTGAAGAAGCATATGAGCAGCTCCATGCTGATTAACACTTCATACATAAACCTTAGCCCCTTGCAGACGCACTTACCAGAACGCCCTCCTACACTCTCTGTACGTTCTTCCTACTAACAAATTAGATTGTAAGCTCTTCGGAGCAGGGACTCTTCCTAAATGGTTCTTTGTCTGAAGCACTTATTCCCATGATCTGTTATTTGTTATTTATATGATTGTCACGTGTGTTACTGCTGTGCCACGCTATGTACATTACGGCGTTATATAACTAAAGTCCAAGTATATGAAATAAATGCTGCACACCAAAAAAATAAATATATATATATATATATATAATAAAAGATGATACAATTACCGGTGCTCCTGTGTTTGAACGATAGCCTGTAATCAATTCAATGCAAGTAGTAGTTGAAGGAACACAGGGCACAAACGGATTAGAAATAACTAACTAATTTATTGAGCAAAAAAATTATTTTGGCTCAATAAATGAGTTAGTTATTTCTAATCCGTTTGTGCCCTGTGTCCCTTGAACTGCTATATAACTAAAGACATGCAAGTATAAAACACAAGCCAGATCAGATTTTAGGAATGACAAGTGATCTAGGAAGCACACACGTATGTCATTATTTTATAACCAGTATGCAATATGGTTTGATTATCCTTTTAAGGCTGACTACACCCTTTTAAAATGAAGCACTAAAATATAAAAAATACAAATGAATGTAATCTCTCATCACATGGCAATGGTCTTTGCTTTGTGATGTCGTCATTTATAAAACTGGAAGTTTCAGAGAAGCTGCAGTTTATTGAGAATCATTACCAAAGAAATCCAGCTTCTTCTGGAATTGTTCTTGAAGCAGAACTACCTTTAAAAATAAAAAAATAAAAAAATTCTGTTAATCGCTCATTTTGAAAGAGATTACGAGTTTTATGTATAGGTTAAAAACACTGCATCATAATATGACTGTTATGGGGCTTATGCATTAGCCTTTACAGTGCCAGAGGTCTGCCGACACCTGTGGTCATCAGCAGAATTCACATGACTACCACGCCCTCTGCCTGACAGAAAGGGGACTGGTCTAACTTGCCTTCCCCTAGAACAGTGGTTCCCCTCAGTCCTCCAGGCCCACTAACAGCCCAGGTTTAAGTATACCTGTGCTTCAGCACAGGTCATACAGCCAAAATGATTGGGCCACCTGTGTCACATTATTGGCAACAATACACTAGAACTATGCTAATGAGATGTATTCTGGCTGCTGTTTTTGCACATAATTGGCTTTGAGGATACGCCTTAACCTTAGGGAAAATACAGTCTGTTTTAGGTAGCGTGATGTTATGAGACCTCGGTTAGCAGCTTTGTGACTCCAGGCCTACAGATGTAACAAGACGTACTTTATTCAGTGCTGCAAAACGCCAACTGTAAATTCCTGGCATTTATTTGCAGTCGGCATTTCCCCCCTCGCGCTACGAGTATCACAGGCGAAGAAATGAGTGCGCCAACTGCTGGCCTCGTGTGCTGAACGGCACTAACATTATAATAATTATTCCGGCTGACCGTAGCCTCGGCTCGCCGGCGGATAGCAAAGTGTTCACGCGGTTGTCATCTCGCGCCATCTCGCGGTCACGGAAAGTGTTAGTCTTGCTATAGCTGTACATGTGTTTTTTATGAGCATTATGCAGTAGGCTAAATAAATTCGAAAGAACCACTTTGGGCTATGGTGTTTTATTCACTAAACTCTGATAGTGCTGAGCGGGGATCTATCGCACTGAAACTGCCATCGATTTGATTGACCGTTTCTGTGCGATAGCGCTCCGGTCAGCACTGCCACCGTTTCATGAAGAAGACAGTTACAAGCGCATTGCTGCAGTGCGCAGCTCTGGAGAGGATTATTTCTGCTTCTGAATGAAATTTCTATATTAACCCTTTGGGTTCCTCGGGAAGTAATCACTACATCATTGGGATTGGCACTACGTCTTGCCCACGGAGGGTGTTTGTTTTAAGCTTAGATTTCGTTCCACGTATTAAGGAAATGGAGTAGGCTGCCTTTCCTGTTTACTCCAAAATGGCCGCACTGTCTTTGAGGAGCCGTGGCACTCGGGCATCGCGACTCCTCCAGCACCCAAAGGGTTAACCTCTGTTTAGGAAAATGCTGTGTAACACAGTGGTACTGCACAAGGTTAGGACTGGACTCGCCCAGCCTGCAGCTCCTTACATCAGTACTGTATGTCCCAAAAGGAAACATACCTTCTTATATACTGCACTTCTTAAAGCTACAGACCAAGCAATATCCTACATAAATAAATTCGTTCTGTACTATGAGAAAATACTTGTAGCACTTATTTTTTAAACAACTCTGAATGACTGCATTTTTAATGTATTATAATGTAGCAAGCCTTGTTTCTATAGCAACCATTTACAAAGTCACAGATACTGAATCAATACTCCTCTGCACCCATTTAGTGAACCCACGTGCCGAATCTTCGCCGATTGATCGGCAGCTTAGCTAATTACTTATCACTGTGTTTATTGTATTGATGCACATATTAAAGGTGCAAAAAAAAAGAAGAAATTACAGAAAAAGGCAGCTTGGACTGCGGCTTTAACACCGGTATCTCCTGCTGACCTTTGCAATTTGGATTTCAACATAATAATTATTAACTTGTAATGGTTATTTTTACTATTTAGTTACCTCTCTATAGATTAGCTGAACTCAGGGCTCCCTCGGAGCAGACCTTTTGCTATTGGTATTATTATTCTAGTTTATTGGAGAACTTGACTGCCGGGTCATTATTAGGAACTCGCAAAGTCGTCGCATTCTGTAGGTCGCCGGAAAAAAGCATTTTTTTCCAGGTGGTCAAAATGTCATGTGCCCTGGGAACCCGGGAGGGGCAGTGGACATTAGAGGACCACTCTGTCTAGTTGGGAAACAAAACCATGGCGAGCAGAGCAGACTGCTACTTTATTGTATTTTCCTATCACTAGCTTATTTTTTTTCTGTATACTTGTGTTTTTAATTCCATAAAATACATACATCGGGATGCAGTCCGAATCCTTTAGCGGTGCAATTGGTGCATATCCCGCTGGTTATTTTAGTCGGGTTAGATTAGCTGTCTGCTAAGCGACTTGCCTCATCCATCAGTATCTGTCAGCAGTCATGGACCCTGGTTATATTTTCTAGCTGCTGGGCTAGATTACCTTTGCTAATCCACCATCTCCCTTTCTGATGACCACTCCATATGCTGCTTCAGAAGCGACATCGTGAAGCCGCTCACTAGGAAGATTTCTCACTTCAGCCATGCTAGTTTACTGGTCGCTATATGGAAGCTTGGAGTAAGGCCATAGACTTTGAGATCACTGTAACCATATAATCTTAGAGGATAAGATCACGTTTGTAGATCATTTTTAGTAGTGCACATTTTTTTGTGGAGCACTGTTACAGCAGCAAAACGTGAAAAATCCTATATTTTATGTAAATCGGTTCTGCAGTATTAGATCACTGTATGCATTTTCTTTTTTTATTTAACTACTAATGCCATCTTACATTTTTTTTTTATAACTCTCAAATTTTATTGAAGTTTCTGATATGTATCAGTACATAGTTTCATATTCGGAATAATCACAGCTGTTGTACAATTCAAATACATATAGAAATGATAATCAGACTTGTAAAAAAAAAAAAAAAAAAAGTTTGAACCTAAATCAGGAGGGAGGGGGGGGGGAGAACAGGGATTAATTAAAGGGGGACTTTAATTAATTTTTTGTTAGAGAGCACCTAAATTTAGTCTTCTCCCAAATTGCAAGTGAATTGGTCATTCAGGACAGTGGCGCTTTAATTATGTATTGATCATCAACAAGCTCGACAAATTCTAAAAAAACCCAAAAAAAACCACTCGCCCAAAACAGACAGTTACTCCCCCCCTCCCCCGAGTCTTACCTGCGGCGGGGTGGTGTGGCGTCTCCCACCATTCTCCTGCGTCTCCCCTGCAACTTGCAAGTGCCTCCCCTGCAGCTCCTGTCAAAATGGCTGTGCGGCATCAAATGACGCTGTGTTACCATGACAACGGGACGCTATAAAACGTCACGCGGTGTCAAGTTGTCATGGCATCTTCACGTCGTAGCGTCCCGTTGTCATGGCAATACATACAACCCATCAAATGCATACAAAAAAACATACCCCCAAATACATACAAACCCCCCAAACACATACCAACCCCCCCCCCACTCCCTAAATACATATAAAAAAAAAAACACCCCACAAATACATAAAATCATGGCACAGCACTATGCATACATAGACAGCGCAAAACAACAAAAAGCAGAGATAGTAACCAGTCCCTTGAACGTCCCGTTTGTAGGAAACACTTGTAGTACTAGTAGTAAGGTGTAGGCAGCTTTCGGAGGGCTGGACCAAATCCAATATGGAATCTAAGACAAGAAAAAAGTAGAAAGCGCTCGGCCCATAGCGTAAAAACGTTTCACATTTAATAAAGGAAATGGGAAGGGAGGGATTTAGCTCGCTTACAAAGGAAGCATATAAACAAGCAATGTGTGATCTATATTGTCACAGCGAGCTAGAGACGTCCTCCGGTGAAGTCCACAGTGTGTATCTTTGAAAGACTTATCAGCACCAGAACGGTCTCAGCTGCCCCTCAATGGCGGTGAATCCTGGGTCCTTGAATCCCAATGAACAGGGCAGCTGTGGTGTATTACTGCCACTGTTAGCCCCCATCAGCAGGGACGCGGTCCGGCCACGATCCAGCAGTCCCAAGATGATGATGCAATGATGCTGCTACATCCTGACACGTGTCACTCTGCGGCGACTTTCTCAAAGGGATATGTTTGACTCATAGACCTAACAGTGTTAAATACCCTGCGGGTTGCCTAGCAACCCGAACATAGCTGAATAGGTGTGTAATACAAAAACAGACTCAAGAACTATATGATATATACGACAAACATGTAATTAACATTGCACTATTAAATACAAAAGGGATAACATACAAAATGATGATATTCAATATAAATAAACAGGCTGAACATATTAAAAGTGAAAATGAATACACAAATAATATTCTCAATCAAACACGAAAACAACTTATAACTCAAGGATATGCAAATATGCCAAAATATGCAAAAAAGGGGGGAGAAGATAATTATAAAAAATTATTATTATATATTATTATAAGTTCAATTGCACAAATGGCTATTGATTTCATATCAATGACTATACCTAAAAAACCAATATAACTAGGGCACATAATTCCATGGGGAGTGATACTTACCTTGGAGAAGGTCTGAAGCCGGGCCCGGCTGTCCTCTCGTTGCCACCGCTCCTGGCTCTCCCCCAGCTGCGGACCTCTCTCTCATGCCGGTGCACGCCGGAAGCTGATCCTAGCTTGCTTCCGGCGCGCGGGCTGAAGACTGAGAGCGTGCGCCAGCCTCAGAAGCTTGGAAGTGGGACAGTCATGAGGGATGCCCACAGCTGAGAGCGAGCCAGCGGCAAGGAGAGGACCGGTAGCTAGGCCCCCCACAGCCCCAGGGCCAGGGACACCTGTCCCAGCTCTCCCTTCCCCTGTTGGTGTGTGTGTGTGTGTATGTGTGTGTGTGTGTGTGGTGGATAAGGCCAGGTCATTAGTAGGCTCTCGTGACCGAGCACGTGATCTGTGTCCTGCAGGGTTGGGCGTGCCCGTGATGTCACATGAGTTGTTCGCCCTCATTGGCTGAACCGCGCACGTGACCAGGCCGTCACACAGCAAATACAAACCAGTTTGTCTCCCCACGCATCGGTCGCCTCGGCGCACACGTGCGAACTATCGACATGCACAATTGCCTCCATTAGTTTGTATTTGACGTGAGCGACGTTGGATCGACTATGGACGCAGCCTAAGGCTTTAGACTTGAACGTACAAGGTTGTCTATTACATTCCAGCTTAAGCCCCTCACATTCATCTTTTGTGAGATTGGGCACCAAACATGACATCATACTACATGTTCTTATGGGTAGACTCCACTGCTTCTATGCAGTATGCTGGGAGGTCGCTTCCATGTGCTGAGGAAGACTTAAGCTACACAATTGAATGGAACTAACATCTTCTCCAGGACTGAGGGGCAACTTGACAGCATACTGTATTTACTAGAACCATTACGTCAATAGTAATCTGTGTTGTGCATTCCTGATGACAGTAATATCGTCTATTTTATACAACAATAGTAGGCTTTACTCCAGCAGTACAGATATTCAGTTGTATCCACGATGTGTTGCTAATCTAGTGGAAGTTGAACAGAAATGGAAAGGAGGGTATTATATATGACCATAAGCACATCAAATAGAATTCATTTATATAGTTAATTAATTTTTTTCATAAGTATAGGTAATTTAGTTCAATCTTTTGGCCAACACATATTAAGCCTTTAACCACTTCAAGGTAGACCAGGGGTGGGTATTATACGGCCTGTAGGCCTCATCTGACCCGCCAAAGGATTTTATCCGGCCAGCCACAAGAAGGAGCCCCCTTCTCTCCACACACCCTCCCTGTGCCGTACCTGTAGTGTGGGACCTTATCTTGCGACAGGAGCCCACCCAGGTCATCCTAACACGGCAGGTTGGCCCCACCGAAAGTCGGGCCCAACTTTTACAATCACCGCCTGGGTGGGCTCACTCTGCCATATAAGGAAGAAAAAAAAGGACGGGGGGCAGAGAGCGAGAAGGTGGTGCTGGTTAGAAGGGAGAGTGTGAGTGGAGGGGGGTAACAGTGAAGGAGTAAGAGAGAATAGGAGAGCAAGTAGGGGAGGTGTGTGTGTGTGTGTGTTATTCAGTGCCCTGCAAGCCAAAATAATTGCTCCACCCCTGAGGTACACCCATTCAGCAGGTTCGTGGACTACCAATTTTATACTATGCCCTTTGCATTTCTTCCACTTTATTGGTAAAAGAGGAAACAAAACAAGGATATAGTCCATGGCATAGGATGTGTCCTAGTTGCAGTGCCTAAGGGGTTCACACGTAGAAGCACAATGTGCTATGTGTCCTCTACAGTGCAATTAAAACTGGTTAAAAAAACCCAGAAGTGACCTGGAAAATGGTGGGGATTGGGGTGAAGCATTATAAGTGCAAGAAACAAATCCACTTCCCCAGCTTATGACTGTAGCCAGGGGTATTTCCCCAGGGGTGCAGGGTGCGATCTGTTGTGCAGGGAAATGGAGGCAGAGGTGCTCAAGTGGTTTAGTAAACAAAATACTGCACAGGTGCTGGTGCTTTCCTCTGCTTCATGGTCCGTTCCCGTTCATTAAAACATTGGAGTCTCATAATGATTAATGGCCACAGCAATATATTTTATAGTCCTAGTAATCATGTTTCTAAGTATGAAATGTTACCGTATCACTTCACACGCTCGGTTAAGGAATGCTTTGAGATTAAATGCTAAATCTTTCTGTTCTGGTGCGATCGGCCGAGCCAAGCAGTTGAATTGAGCACATTTGTCTTCTTCTTAAATCAAAGCTCGGGATATTTGTTTTGTAATGTTAACATTTATTTTTTTTACATATCATTGAAGCGTTCACCTTTGCAGACCCCCATTAACTTCAGCTCCAGGGACCTCCTGCTTCCGGAGATACCTCAGTAGTAACTGCCGGTAGCCGCTCGACTAGCAGGGGTCACGTCATGGCAGCTTTTCAGCGCTGCCAATAGGAAGCTGTGACGTCATCGGTGCGGCTTCCTATTGGCCCGCATGACGCGGATGCTTTAAAGAGCAGTACCGACAACCCCTTGGAAGGCAACTATCTCCAGAAGCGGGGTGGCCGCGAAGCTGAAATTAATGGGGTTCAGCTTGCTTCAACCCCTGGAGGGGGGAAACAAAACTTTGCACACACAATCACTGGCTTGGATTGTTCCTTTTATATTCCTAATTTATTGAGGATATGAGAACATATTGCAATCTATCAATAATATCCCTGTATAATGAGTATATTGCTCCCTGGGGGGTTAATAGAGTTTGAATAAAGGATTCTGTCTCTGCACTGGCATTTGTGATATAAATCATAGAGCTGCCAGTCTGTTTACATCCAGGGTATTGAGGTGTCCCTTTCATTGCTCACAAAATGACATGAAGAAGGGCCCAGGCTGATTACATAACCTCAGTGGCTATTTCTGTGAAGTATTTTCTGTGCCGATGCTTTCAGTATTATGTGCTACAGAGCTGCGTTCCTTTTTCTCCCAGAAACACCAAGAACAATATAAACATTGAGCAGTATCAGACAAATAAATACTCTTTAAAACAAATAAAAAAGCGCAGCGAGCTAGAAAGTTTGCTGTTTTTTGTAATGAATAGAATTCTGTTAGCAGTTCCCAATGTGATTTTGCTCTTTTCCCCACTGGAACAATGTGGTCGAACTTCCCAAACCACCATATCCTAATATTTTGAAATGCAAAGCAATTCTTGATATGAACACCACTCCCAATTCTAAAACTAATTAGAATAGTGTGTGACAAGGCACCAGTTACTCGCCACAAAAGTGACCTAAACAACACAAAATAGACCCAAATATATGTATTGTAGTGGTGGGACAGTAAATATTTTAAAATATGCTTCTATACTTCACACTTGGTTTGGGGGACATATTCCAGTGTTGCAGTTTTTAGTGTGTAAATAGCTTGTATTCTATTTGACACCCTATCTCTTTCCCTCAACAACCTGAAGTGTAGGGGGTACCAGAGTCCCTAATACAACTTGTGTAACCCCCAGACCATAAGATAAGTTCTATCTGGACGTTTTGGGGCTTTCAAGTGATTAATTCCCCTGCTTCAAACTCTCAGTGCCAGTCAGTGTCGTTACTCACTGAGCCGCTCCCTCTCCCTAGACCAGCGGTGCGCAAAGTGGGGGACCGGGGGTGCAGGATTTTTGGAGGGGCGGTTGCAGAGACCCCGCGCTCTTCCCCGGTGCATTTAAATTAAATGCCGGGGGATCGCGTGAGACGTCTGCAGCTCCCTTACCGGGATTCTGAAGCGTTGCTGGGATGTGTCGCCATGAAAATGCCACATCAAATAACGCCGCAGTGTCATGGCGAGTGACGTCCCATGTCCATCTCCATGGCAACGGGGTCACGAAGAGCACGTCACGTGAACCCGTGGCGTCATTTGACGCTGCCAAACAAGGTGAGAGGGGCATGAGGGGGAGCTGGCAGGGGGGCGCAGCTCAAAGTTTGCGCTCCCCTGCACTAGACTAGATAAATGTAGACTTTTAGACTGAAATGGGTAAGTGTGTGTCCTCTGCCAGGATCAGGGATGGGAAAAGTTCCGGACAACTGGTCGCCCGGTTGTTTAAAATTTCCCTTCTGGTGACGAACCTCCAGTGACATCCAAATTAGATCTGGCACTGTGGGAATGGCAGCAACGGTGATTGACAGGTCAAGTCACCGTCGCTCAGTGAGGAGGGGTGGAGAGGAGGAAGCAGATGCTGGGGGGCGGAGCTAGTCAGTGGGCTTCAGTGGCGCTAGTCAGAGCGCTCTCTTACTCTGCCCGCCCCCCCCTGCACTCCATGCGCACTATATTGCATATTATATTCTCTGTCCTCTGAACCCAAACACTATATATCTAGATCTATCAAAAGGAGTATTATTGGGTGTGACCAAATGTACTGTGTACTGTACAACAAAAAGCCCCAAAGCAACATTCAAATGACAAAGTATATAGTAAAATACTTATCTGTTTGTCTTCTCATACGTATGGGTAATTTAGTGAAACGCTTTGGCCAAAGTGTTACATAGCTACCTCCTGCAGTGGAGGGACAAATGTCTCAATAGACCATTTTTCCACAGATGCATGAACAAAGCTGCTACTTAAAACGCTGGGAGGAGTGAGCTTAAGCTCAGGGAGGAGGGGTCACTAACCTCCAATCAACTGATTCCAGTTGACCATACTCACTCACTCACTCACTGCAAGCTCAGAACCCAACGCCCAGTAAATGAGAATTTTCACAGTTCGTGTTGGGACAGGGGTGGCTAACTCCAGTCCTCGGGGGGCCCCCAACAGGTCAGGTTTTCAGGATATCCCTGCTTCAGCACAGGTGGCTCCATCATTCTGACAGAGTTACTGATTTGGCCAAAGCGTTTAACTAAATGACTCATACTTATGAGAAGCCAAACAGATAAGTATGTACAATAACTGTAGGCTTTGTCATATGGATGTTGCATTGGGGCTTTTTGTTCCCTAGGATAACACAACATATCGTGTTAGAATTCAGAACATGACAGTTTCCATTGCATTACAATGGGAACAATGATGCCTACTGCATTTTTAGTTGACAATACTTGTGTAATGATGCTGATATTTCATTCTAGCTGCTGCTTTTGATGTATTTCTTCTTGCTTTTCCATTGAGTGTGATGCATCTAAGAATTAATACAGAAAAGGAACAGTTGTGCAGATGAGTGAGTTCATTACTCTGGATGTGATTTGCTTTCATGCCCCTAAGCATAGTTCCAATCGCTGACATAGAAAATGCAGCATGTATACTTTGGAGCAGAATATGCTCAGGATAAAGAATAGTATTATAACAACGCATAGAACTACATTTCTTTTCAGACCTTCAAATCAGATTAAAATGGGCCCATCTTAGTTCCCAAGTCGATGTGGGGTATAGGAGCTTCCAAGCAAGTGAGACATTCAGTTTACTACATGCAAAGATCACACTACCAATTAAACATCTACATTCTATCTATTTGTACAGAAGTGGTGATAAAATGGTCTGACATCTGCTGAGAGTGACATATATCTGAGCGCTTTTTTTTGTTTTACATGTAGTTGGCATGTCTGCAATCTCCCACTGTTCACAGTGACTGAAGGTTCATAGCTTCCTACCAATGGGAGCAGGATAAACATAAGATGGTGGTGTTGAGTCTTGTGCTTACATGCTGATCGGCACCGGTATGGAAGATGCAGCTAGTGTTATTGCATTTTGCACTACAGAAAAAAAAGAGCTTGAATCTGATCACTGAATTTATGATGCACTATGGAAAACTCCAACACCTTCCACATATTCTATTGAAAGGTGTATCCAGCCGTATTCACACCACTGCCTGTTAGCCCTACCTGAGGAAGGGGATTAACCCCCAAAACGTTTTCAATTTGGGAATCAATAAATAATCGTTAAAATGTCATTGGACTTCATGATGTGGTGATTTTGTATCCAGACATGTCGACTCGCTTTTATATTGGGTGAGTGTCACTGGTTGAGTCGGATGATGTTAAATAAAACAGTGAGAGACTCTAACACTTCAATGAAGTCTCACTAATTCAAAAAACAAAACCACTTGTATTTGTCTAGCAAAATGTCATATTTTTGGTATAAAACCCCCTATAATGCGTACTTTGTGAAATGCTCAAGCTGTAGACGGGTTAAGACCTACATTTCTTTTTGTATGAATTTTTAATAAAATTGTCCCCTCCTAATGTTTTGTGGGGACTACTTTATTCTAGATGCCAGCTCAAAGATTGTGTATCAATGTGTGCAAAATGAAGACCACACCATTTGAGGTAGATAGCATTCCAGAGTGTTTTAAAGAAATATTCTTTATATAAATCTAGAATATGGTATTATATTAGCATGACTATATTTTGCATAACTAGAAAAACCAGAATGGTCTCCTTTTTCCACAAAAGCTATTCTAATCGATTTGTTTTTCTATTCCTTTTTGATATGTTTTCACATGCGAGAGAGATTTCTACTAGCGCCTACTTCTCAATCTGTTTAATCAAACCCTATATTACAGGACAGCTCTGCCATGTGAAGATTTTAGGTGCACAATCTACCATTTTCTTTTGGGGTTTTTACTGCTCTATAAAATGACTTGAGAATGACTAATCAAAACGTACTGGTACTTTGTACGCCATACTGAGACTTTACTGAGACTATACTTGTACCATTGGTATATCATGCCTTTTGTCTTACAACATAAATAGCATAAAATGGAACAGACCATACAGATGTAGCAGACCTAGTTGCTCCCGCACAGAATATCACAGTTTTTTGTATGTACTTTAATGGCGGTTATCAGAGTAGCTCAGAGTATTAATGTGCCAGTGGGAGCAATGACCTTTTGTTACTTCTCTACTGGTTCATTTTGGCCTGTGAGCCAGGCTCCCCACTAATAGCCAAACTACAGTATGTAACAAATCATGCTGCTGATCTGCGCCTCCCTTTGCCCAACTGGTTCTTGGTGGCAATTGTTGAAGCTCAACTCATCTGTCTTCATTTTCATTGAAAGCTCAGGGTTTTTCAGGTTATGGTTACATGGCAGGTTGTGACGGTGCTCGTCTCAAATCAGGAGCCGGACCCGCAGGACTGAGGTAGGGATACAAATAAACAGACCACAACCCAGGGACCGAGTCCTGTAAGACTATCCGTAGTCTGTATGGAAACAGGGGTCGGGGCTGGCGGCAGAGGTGCAAAGTTGAGGAGGCAAGCAGAGGTCAGGGCAGGCTGAAGGCAGTGAGGTCGGGGTCAGCAACAGGAATGCAAAACAAGCAAGAGGATAAGGCGTAACTGCAAAGACCGACAGGAGCTGCAAACACACAGAACTTTGCTCGGCGACTCCCTATGGTAACTGCAGCCTTATAAAGCAGGCTGCCAGTACCCAAAATGGCCACACAGAGCAGAAAGGGCAGGAGAGACAGAAAACCTGGACCGTAGTGAAAACCCGGCACGGTACAAGCAGAATCCTTACACAGGTGTAGTAGTCTCTTATCTTGTATGAAGCCGTCAGATTTTCCTGGCCCTAGGAAAACCATTTGCTTCAGGTACGATTTTCATTCTAAATGTATGCAAAGCTTGAAGAGGAAATGCAAAATGTCAACATGGTTATTCACAGTAGTTATGCAAAAGTATGACTTGGTTGGTCTCAGCTTTTCCTGATAAACACTCCTCGGAGATATTTATTTAATTGCCAGTGCTGCTCCAAATGGATCAATGACCAATCCATTCAAACGATTTTGAATCTCCAAAAATGAATGTCATTTTGTCCACTCTTCAAGTACTGATTCTTAATCAACATAAATGTGTGCCTGGTTTCTCCTATTGACGGCTACACCATGGGGCACACAAGCAAAATTGGGGAAAAATACCTTTAAGACAATGCTCTAAATAAAGAGATGCAACGGAACCCCCCCCCCCCTGAAAACATGCCTATTGGCCTGAGCTTTGCTTTAAATGGGGTTATATAGACTACTGTTACAACCGGTTGTGGGTCCTTTTCCTTACATAAGCATGTTCTACCGTCCTAAGGGTTATTGTAAAAACTGCTCAAGGTCCAAGGTACTGTTTGCAGACCTTGGCCATCTAGTATCTAGTGTTTTAATATATCACCAAGTTTGTGTTATACCATTACCCCTCTACAGTATAATCATCTACTTTATGATCTTGAATTGCATATGAATCTGATTTTTAACCACGTCGATTCATTGTCGGTCTCTCCGGCCGTAAAGGAATTAAGACCTTTTAAGAATAATCTATTGCTTTTCACTTGTTCATTTATAGTTGCAATGGGAGATGAACTGTTTCAAAACACGGTCAACGTGGCGTCGTTGATGCACTTCACAGTTGGTTATAGGTTATCTCATTATTCCTGATGGTGTAGGAGTAAATTAATTAAAATTTTTCATTAGCAGATTAAGAGATTGAACCCTAATCCTTGCCAGTAACATGTGAAAGATTGTGAAAGAGCGGCTCAGTGAGTAACGGCACCGACTCTATAAACAGTGCCCCCGAGTTCGAAGCAGGGTGAGCCTGGTTCAAATCCTGGTACCGGCTCCTTGTGACCTTGGACAAATCACTTTATCTTCATGTGGACCAAAAAATAGATTGTAAGCTCTATGGGGCAGGGACTCATACCTGCAAAAATTCTATGTACAGCGCTGCGCACACGGTGAGCGTTACACAAGGGGAAAACATTATTATATTGAACGTCCCTGTAGATTTTTTTTTATATAAGGCACATAAGGCATCAACATTTTCTGCTCATTTATTTATTTTTTACCTAAGTGAATCGGGGAAACGCCGTTCAGCTTCGGAGGTCTTCACCTAAAGATAAAGAAACCCCCACCACCCTAGTTTGCAAAATTTTAGACTTGTAACCCCCTTCCCCCCCCATCTCCAAGAAACAAACATATTAACCTTTTACAGTGTGCTTACAACGTGCCTGGTACCGCATGACTATAAGTCATAGGCACTTATTCATTTTCTTGGGGTGGTGGGGAGGGGAAGCGATTGGGCTCGAAACGAGAGTGGAGCCCCCTCAACATCGTTTTCTGGCATCCAGGGCCTGGTCGCCTCATTGTGGTCACATGACCTGGAAGTGTCAGATCTGGTGCACGTTTAGGGGCAGATTCTATGTTTGCTGAAGCAATCGGCCACTGCAGCACACATAATAATTATTAATAATCATTTGAGAGAGAGAATGAATCAATTTGAATTGTATCTGACACACACACACACACACACACACACACACACACACACACACACACACACACACACACACACACACACACACACACACACACCTTCATGCATATTTTTCATAGAAACGATAACCGTTGCTTTATTAAAGAGAGATAACGTCACTCGGTGCACTCTTTGAATTCCTGAAGGTTTTTTAGACCAGAGAAAAAGAAAAAAATCCACATGTCTGCTCTAAAGTCTGGAGGAACAGGGGAAGTAACCTCCACTTAAGTGAGGCGGTGCTTGAAAATGCTAGCGAAAACAATACTAAAGAAGAAAGCGGACAAACCGAGCTCCACCCTAAATATTTTAGAACAAATATTTAACCAAAAGAGCATTTCTTTCATTTCAAAGTCGAAAAATATTTTAAAATAAGTTCTGCATGATGCCCTGGATTTTGTAGAACAAACACTTGTACAGTATATCACATTGTGCAGTTGAACCTTGTACTTTTCCAGGCGGCATCCGGTCATGTCATTGCTCCCCCATTGGTACTCCATTTAGACTTCGATCAGGCTGCCCGATCTGCCCCATGAAAATAAGCAATAGCCCATGACGTTGCTGCTCCATTATAAGGGCCAGTACTGTACCGGGTATGTCAAAAAGGCAGTTAGAGGTTAACACAGGGGTGCTCGACTTCAAGCCTCTCCTCTCCCCCCCAAACAGGTCAGGATATCCCAGCTTCAGCACAGGTGGCTCAATCAGTCGAAGACTTGGCTGCTGATTGAGCCACTTGTTCTGAAGCAGGGACTGATTGGGCCACCTGTGCGGAAGCAGGACTATCCTGAAAACCTGACCTGTTGGGGGGGCTTGATGACCGGAAGTTCAGCAGCCCTGGGTTACCACACACACAAATGTTTTGCTGGTACGTGAGGAATTAAATGTCCTTCCTTTTCCAGCAGTTGACATAATGAGTATATTACAGAATCTGACTACGATTATATTAAAATAATCATTCCTGGAAATATTAAAATCAACTTTCTGTAGGGTTCAGGTTATCCATAAGGGCTACCAGTTGCTTTCTCACTGGGTATTTCTTCAGTTCCCTCTGTATGGGATTCACACGTAATGTGCTTCTCAAAAGAGGCAATTTGGCTGTAACAGTAATTTCTTATAACACGGGGGGGGGGGGGGGGCAGGGGGAACTAAAACTGCATTTGAAGGTGTGATAAGATGGATTATACAAGAAATAGAAGTACCGGTTCCTGGAATTTAAAATAATTACACGCTGGGAGATTCAAGCTCTTGCTGCTTAAAATGCCTGTAAAAAGCAGATACATAGCGTTGCACAATAGAAGTTGCAAAAGGGGTAATACTATAGAAGCCCCCCTTTTTTTTTTTATTGTTTTACATATATAACATCACATTATACATTTCAGACTCTTCCAATAAGAGTGGCATTCATAAATGCTTTTGGTCACATAAGATAACAGAACAAATAACATTTATCTTAATACAACTTGTACGTTTATATTAACTCTATGGTTCTCCATACGCTTGCGGGTTAAATTCAGGTGACTTCAGATATAAGTCTTTAAATTTGTCCACTCTTAGGTAAAAAGCCCTTCTTAATGTACCATACTTCTATTGGCTCATCCATTCTGTTCACAGCGTAATCTGTGTTCTTTAAAGTACAATTTCCCAGTTGTATATCAATATTTGATACTGTGAGGTTTAAACTTGTAGATTACGTGCATGACCGCAGACTTTTCCAAAGTTCTGTCTCGCCCCAATTCGTGGGTTTCTGCGACTTGGTGGAGTCTTCAGGTTGTAGAAGCGGACAAATCGTTTTTAAGTGTTCTCAACATGCTGTAGTCATAGGTCACAACTTCTGCTCTGCAGTCGCATCCCTGCCTCCTTCACGGATTGTTTTGTGGTCTTTCCTCTCTACTGCCTACCGGTCTTCTCCTGCAGATGCTGGCCCCCTCTTCATCCTCTCCCATGGCATAGTCACTCTTTCCTTACCTACCTTGTCCCTGGTTCTCTCTTGCCATACTATGTGACCAGTGTGCGTGCGGTCCATTCCTCCCTCCTTCTCACAGGGTTGCAAGTCCTTAATCAATAACTCTTCTACTCCGCCCCTTCCTGTGATGCAGGAACAACTTGCCTCCCAAGGGGTTCCCTCTTAATGTGGGACCTTCTTCCCAACTAGCTCCTATAGCATGAGCCCTCCTTACCGTCCAACGCTGCGCTGCAACACAGGTCTGCCCTCCCTGTTCCCTCCTGCTGCCCCATGCAAGATGCCGTGCCTTATTGGTAGCCCATATGTCTCCTCTGCAATAGTGGACTCTGAATGTGATCAAAGCTTACCATGTAGGGAACGTGTTTTTTGTGTTTGTATTGTCTTTCACTGTATGTGTGTCACTAACTGTATCTGTCTTTTCCTCTGGCAACTTGCTATGCACAAAATAACTCCCCCGTCTGATCTTTTATTGGCATTTAATGAGGGAAGAGTGGGTTAAGCCAGTAAATAAAACGCTTGATTAACAAACCCGTCCCCATTCAGTGGCTCCTAAGAGGCAATCTGTAATTTCCAAACAAGCAAAAGCAGACATAAGTTTGCTTTTAGCACAACTAGATGTGTTTAAGGAAAGCTAATTAGAGTGTTTCATTCTTTACAAAAGGTTACATGAAATTGTACCACTCCCAAAAAGTAGCTGTGAATATTTAAACTGTTGCAACAACTGTTAAACAGAGCGGGATATAATGACCCATGCTGTTTTGTGTGTGTGCCAGGAGTCAAATGTTCTTCATGACCTAGCAAATCACTTTGTACCGATCATAGTCCTCAGGGGCCTCGAAACTTGTGCGCAAACGTATGTCTGTATAAAGAACTCGTGTTATTTTCATTTCAGGTATCACAAACTGCAACATATCTATTCCCCTGGACCAATGTGGCTGCTCGGATTCTACACTTGACTTTAGTGGGTGGGTGAGGATCAGGCACGAGTGATTAGCTGGTTACAGTTTTACTACACTTTGGCCTAAATTTAGATTAAAAAGGCAATCCTTTCCAGAGATTTACAGCATTGAATGGCCACAGGGTGCTTTAACTCCTAGAGTGTCCTTATGATGTACCTGGTATGGCATAAGCCTCGTCACGCCAAAAGACCAACGGAGAGGCCAGTCCGATCCAAACTGAAGTGGGACCCCCTCCCACTAACGTTTCCGGCATTCAGGCACCAGTTGCATCATGTACTCACCCCAAGAGTGATTTCATATGAAGCTGAAGTGTTGATCCGGTGGCACTCCTGTGCTGCCGGATCTCGGCACTGTAAAAGTAAAATGTAGGCTACACCTCCAATAAGTCATTGTAATCTACATGTCTTCGTGGTGATAACTGGGGACTTTTAATGGAAAGTTTTCATCTGAGACTGGGAATACTGTGTGTTGATTTCATCAAGCTCCATTATGGGTCACTGCATCCGAACAGGTGTTAATTCCCATTCAAATGACGCCTGTGTGGGCACCATAACCTGTAACAGAGCTTGATGAAGCTTGTGATATGTATGAAAGTCGTCCCGCCCCCTCTGGCTGCAGAACTGTAGCAATGAAATAGGGCAGAGGTGGCCAACTCCGTATTCAAAGGCCAACAGGTCAGGTTTTAAGGCTATCCCATAGTGATGAAAGGGTGAGGGGGGCCCTTGGTACAGCCCCAGTGGATGTTGTAATGGGAGGTGCTTCAAAGGGAAATCAAATATAGATCAGGAACCCACAGAAACAGGGGAGTCCCAATATATGGAGCCCTCCACCCAACACAGTGAATTGATGAAAGTTGGTGATTAAAACAAAAAACTTTATTGCTACATCACGATAAAATGAAGCTCAACTAAATGATTATGTACTATGAATGTGCCGAATAATACAATAAATTGCCCTAAAGTCTCCGCCAAGGTAAACACTGCTTATAGTTATAGGCAGCAGTGAATCTACTGTTATGTAGATCACTAGGACATTAAAGCTTTATAGCAGCAGACCAAGCAATATCCTACATATGTGTTTTATTACAAAAAAAATCAGTTCTGTACTATGAGAAAATACTTGTAGCATTAAACAAACAAAAAAAAACAACTCTGAAACTTTTTATGTAGTATAATGTAACAAGCATTTTTTCTTTCTATAGCAACCATTACCAACTCACATCCCCTTCCTCTTCTGAAACAGGCTCTGGCACACCCCTTTTTGAGCCCTGCCCTCTCTAGCAGTGCACCAATTGTATCTAGTGACTGCCTGGTCACATGATCTTCCCCACAGAACATTGCATCTTTGGTCCTCTTCTGCTGCAGTGACAGCCATTTAGTGAATCCCCCAAGCCAAATCTTCGCCGATTTGTCAGTTTAACTAATTACTTATGATTGTGTGGATTGTATTGTTGCACATTATTAAAGATGGGGGACGCGGGGGGGGGGGGAGGAGGGAGGACGACAAAAAACAGCAGCTTGGACTGCTTCTTTAAAGAACATTAAACCTGCTTCAGCGTATAGTATCAAGTAGCTATTAAAGGAACCGTGATTCCTGCATCAAAGACAGGCTCTGATAATATTAGCTTTCATTACCACATCTCTGCTGGATTGGTAAAATATGAGAATCTGGCTGGACAGGTTTCTAATGCGTGAAGCCCAGAAACTAGCAGAAAGTAATTGGCGGGGGTATATACATGACCTCCGTGTATCACAGCTTTGCATTGGTTGTGGCAGATCCGTGTCTACACCAGGACATTTGTATGTTAGATCACGGCACCATTAACCCTGCTGATACCTCTGCTGTAGAGGCAGCTGAGTGCCTGAGTGCGGCTGTGATAAACACAGGTCTTGTGTATATACCTCTGGCAATCCAAGCTAGGTAACTCCTATTTATTAGGAGAGCCTGTATTTGTTGCTGGAATCACGGTTCCCTTAATACTGTAGCTACTTTATACTATACAGCTGAAGCAGGTTTAGTGTTCTTTAATGTATACAGCCAGGATATCATTGCTCCGCTGAGCTAACAGTCCTAGTGATCTACTTAACGGTAGATTCACTGCTGCCTAATACTATAAGCATGTTTACCTTGGCTGAGACCTTTAGGGATATTCAGTTTATTAATTATTCATTTTGTATTCATTTATCGGCGCATTCATAGTACATAATCATTTAGTTGAGTCTTCATTTTATCGTGATGTAGCAATACAGCTTTTTGTTTTAATCACCAACATTCATCAATTCACTGTGTAGAGATGGAGGGCTTTATATGTTGGGACTCACCTGTTTCTTTGGGTTTGTGTTCTTTAAGGATCTCCCACCTGCGCTGAAGCAGGGTTATCCTTAAAACGTGACCTGTTGGTGGCCCTTGAGGTCTCGAGTTGGCACCCCAGAAATATACTATAGTAAGTAGAAGTATTGAGATGGATTTGAGCTGATGTCAAACACAGTGTCTTCAGAGTTAATTTGTTGCATCAAACCTTTCTGCTTTAGTGATTATACCTTTCTGAAGTCGTACACTAGAGTATTTATTTAGCCCAAATAAATGGAGCTGAAAATGCCTCCAGCAAAGGGAAAACGCATCGCATCATATTGAATTGAGCCTTAGAACTTGCAAAATAATTGATATAAAGAATATCCTTTGTGCCACGTTGTGCTGCATTGATCCTCCGCTGTGTTTGTTTTCTGCCTTTGCGCGTGCATAACAGTTGGAATCACTGCAATGTGCTGATTACTGAACTGGGGACGTTCACGTTGCCCTCTTGGTAATTACAGATTTCCTTTGTGATTTTTCCCAATTGGTCGCTATGGCAACCATGTTATAGCTCATCAGAAGAGCTGTCACGGTGATTTCAAACCATAGGATGTCCGCCTTTCCAGCGCATTGCTTTGCTCTTTACACTTTTCCTCCCACTCCATCTTCAGGGTTGCCATGGCAACTGGTTAAAGCCCTATAAGGGCCTGTTTCTATCCATAAGATATTTGTACATGTTCGTTTGCTTGTCTTTGCCTTTATTTATAACCACAATCTATGTTTTTGGTGCCTGAGGCACAGGGAGATAAAGTGACTTGCCCAAGGTCACAAGGAGCCGACACCGAGAATGGAACCAGGCTCCCCTGCTTCTAACTCAGTGCCAGTCAGTGTTACTCACTGAGCCGCTCCTCCTCATATTCACAGTATGCAGAGAGGGGAGGAGTGGGGGAATGGATGTGATGAGCATACTGTGCTGATCCTGGAACGCGACAGACCCTTGCACAGACGGGTGTGTGTGGTGTGGACGCCCTGAGCCAGGGGGGCTCAACTTCAAGTCCTCAAGCCCCACACAAGAGGTCAGGTCTTCAGGAGTTCCCAGCTTCAGCACAGGTTGTTCAATCGACTGAGCCTCTGAGCCACCTGTGCTGAAGTGGGGGCTGATTGAGCCACCTGTGCTGAAGCAGGGATATCCTGAAAACCTGACCTGTTTGTTGGGGGGAGGTGGGGGTGCGGCTTGAGGACTGGAGTTAAGCATCACTGCCCTAAGAGCCACAGCTGTACAGACCTTCTTAGTATAATTGTATTCCATTATCCATCATTGTAGGCTAAAGCAGTAAAATTCAGGGCATTATTGAAAACCCTGCTCTCTGATTGGTTAAAACTCCGGGCATTATCCACAGTAATGCCCTGAATTTCAGCAGCTTGCAAAATGCAGTTTTCAATCTGTTTATTTCCAGCCAATCAGCTTTCAGAACAGCTGAGACAGGACAGGACAGGGGATTGGTTTGAATTAAGTAAAAGCTCTGAGACAGGGCAGGGGATTGGTCAACCTCGGTTTGACTCCTCCCCCTCCCGAGCTGACTGAGATTTTCTGAGCAGATTCAGTTGAATTGGGGGGGTCTGCCAAGAAGTGTGTTGTGTATAGAGGTGCAATGTTGTGTGTGTAGGAGGGGGGGTGTAGAGGTGCTGTGCTGTGTTGTGCTGTGTTGTGCTGTGTTGTGCTGTGTTGTGCTGTGTTGTGTGTAGAGCTGGGGGGGAGAGTGCAGAGTTTAGTAAGTGGCTGCATTTTTGATTGTGGCTGCAGTGTGTGTGTGTATAGAGCTCCAGTGTGTGTTTGTGGGTGTAGCATGTGTGTGTAGCAGCAGAGTTTGTGTGTGTGTAGAGTTGCTATGTAGTGAGTGTAGAGGAGGTGCTGTGTATGTGTGTGTACACAGAGGGGCGGCAGTGTGTGGATATAGATAGCTGCAGTGTAAGCGTATATAGAGGTGGTTTCATGTATTTACCATTTTATTTGAATAAAAAAATCTATTTAACTATACAAAAGTGTCTATTATTTATGAAATAAGCCTACATTTAGCCTATAATAGTAATAATCCCCTCAGAACAGGGCATTATTGGCCAGTAATGCCCTGTTCTTCAGGGATTATTACTTAATTAGCCTGACGAGCGTAAAAAGGTCTAGTCCAGTGATGGCGAACGCGTGGCACGCGTGCCGCTGCCGGCACGCTGAGCCGTCTCTGTGGGCACGCCTTTGGATTTCGCCGTCAGGGGGGAGGAAGCCGCTCAATGCACCCGGCGGAGCCTGGTCTCTATGGCAACCGCGCGGCACGATGACGCACCACGAGCGGCCGGTCGCGGAGCGCGAAGGGGGGGGCAGTGACGTAGAAGCTTGGAGGGAGGTGGAATGGAGGAGGAGCCGTTAGGACGCCCACGCGGCCCCGCCTCTCGATCCCACCGGGGGGTTCTTGAAGCCGAACGATATTTCAGCGCGGGAGGCTTGATGGTCTGAAAGCGCAGACGCGTAATGACGCAGAAGGGGGCGCGGCCTCCATTTAAAGAGACAGGCAGCGGGAGGGTGCAGGAGATGAGAGCGGCTGTTGAAGGCAGTCCTTTGGATTTCGCCGTCTATTCAAACCTACGCGTGCAGCGCGATGGTGAAGGCGGAGGAGGGCTCTTGAATTTACAGGCCACTGGCTTCCCGCTTGTTGAATTGCCTCCCCTGCGTGCCGGCCGGCATTCTACAAAGCCCTGCCCCGGCATACTCCTTCATAGTAGAATGCTAGGCTGCAGGGGATTGGGTGAGAATGCCGAGAGCCGGGGGCAGAGTATGAGCAGAGCACACTACACTACACTACCAGGGAGTAACGGTGCAGGAGATTGGTGGCCATTTGAGGAGGATGGGAGCAGCTCAGCAAGACGGCAGGGGATTGGACAGATGCCGGGTGGGAGGGGCCGCAGGGATCCATGGGATGGCAGTGATGTCACTGACCTGTGACAGTGACTGCCACGAGGAGCACAGGAGAAGGTGTGTCAGACAGTCTGGAGCTGCTCAGAGGCAAAGCTGCCGCTGCACGTGTGACACAGTCTGTACAATAAGTACTGTAAGTGTAAGTAGCAACATATATATTTATAATAATGCACAACCATATTTCTGCTTTCCCCTGCTATTTATTTAGCACATTTTTATATTATATAAACAAGCCCCAAGGTCAGGTCAGGAATGACAATGAGGAATGTCCAATTAATGTCTTCATTTTTTATTTAATTTTAATTAATGTCAATAAATTATTTATATAATTTTCTGGGTGTGTGTCTCTGTGTGTGTGTCTGTGTGTGTGTGTGTCTCTCTCTCTCTCCCCCTCCCTGTCATCCTCTCCATACCTTGTGTAAATAGGTGAACAAAAAGGCGCGAACAGCTATATATGAAGTGAATAAATAATAATAATGGTGTAAATGATAAAATAAATATAAGTGATGACCAAAAAACCCACAGCTCAAACCTCATCCATACCTGTCACCTCTCCCTCTCTCTCCACCTCCCTGTCACCTCTCCCCCTCTCTCTCTCCCTCCCTCCCTGTCACCTCCCTCCCTGTCACCTCCCTCCCTCCCTGTAACCTCCCTCCCTCCCTGTCACCTCCCTCCCTGTCACCTCCCTCCCTGTCACCTCTCCCTTTCACCCCTCTCCCTCCCTGTCACCTCTCCCTCCCTCCCTGTCACCTCTCCCTCCCTCCCTGTCACCTCTCTCCCTGTCGCCTCTCTCTCCCTCCCTCCCTGTCACCTCCCTCCCTGTCACCTCCCTCCCTGTCACCTCTCTCCCTCCCTCCATGTCACCTCCCTCCCTCCCTCCCTCCCTGTCACCTCTCCCTCCCTCCCTGTCACCTCCCTCCCTCCCTGTCACCTCCCTCCCTGTCACCTCTCTCCCTCCCTCCATGTCACCTCTCTCCCTCCCTCCCTGTCACCTCCCTCCCTCCATGTCACCTCTCTCCCTCCCTCCCTGTCACCTCTCTCCCTCCCTCCCTGTCACCTCTCGCACCCATTCCCTCCGTCAGCTCCCTCCCTCCCTGTCACCTCCCTCCCCCCTCCCTGTCACCTCCCTACCTGCCTCCCCCCCTTTCACCTCCCTCCCTCCCTGTCACCTCTATCTCTCCCTCCCTCCCAGTCACCTCTCTCCCTCCCTCCCAGTCACCTCTCTCCCTCCCTCCCAGTCACCTCCCTCCCTCCCAGTCACCTCTCCCTCCCTCCCAGTCACTTCTATCTCTCCCTCCCTCCCTGTCGCCTCTCTCCCTCTCTCTCTCCCTCCCTCCATGTCACCTCCCTCCCTGTCACCTCTCTATCTCCCTCCCTGTCACCTCCCTCCCTCCCTGTCACCTCTCTCCCTTCCTCCCTGTCACCTCCCCCCTACCTGCCTCCCTCCCTTTCACCTCCCTCCCTCCCTGTCACCTCTATCTCTCCCTCCCTCCCTGTCACCTCTATCTCTCCCTCCCTCCCTGTCACCTCTATCTCTCCCTCCCTCCCAGTCACCTCTATCTCTTCCTCCCTCCCAGTCACCTCTATCTCTCCCTCCCTCCCAGTCACCTCTATCTCTTCCTCCCTCCCAGTCACCTCTATCTCTCCCTCCCTCCCAGTCACCTCTATCCCTCCCTCCCAGTCACCTCTATCTCTCCCTCCCTCCCAGTCACCTCTATCTCTCCCTCCCAGTCACCTCCCTCCCAGTCACCTCCCTCCCTCCCTGTCACCCCTCTCTCCCTCCCTCCCTGTCACCCCTCTCTCCCTCCCTCCCTCCCTCCCTGTCACCCCTCTCTCCCTCCCTCCCTCCCTGTCACCTCTCTCTCTCCCTCCCTCCCTGTCACCTTCCTCCCTCCCTGTCACCTCCCTCCCTTTGGGGGGGGGGGGGCGCATGATTTCTGTTGGCGGCAGTGATGGGGGAGAAGGTAGAGAGAGAATGGGAAGAGGTAGAATGAATAATACAGCATCAATGGTGACACTATTAGATAAATATCATTATAATATTCTTTTTTAGTAATGTTTTTTGTTGTATTAATAATTTTTTTTGTGTCCCGGTTTTTCATTTTCAAAATCTGGTCACCCTAATAGAGGGGCGTGTGAGGTTTAATTGCAGTGTTGGCACTTTGAAAAAAATAAGTCGTTTTGGTTTGCAGTTTGGTCACTTGGGCTCAAAAAGGTTTGCCATCACTGGTCTAGTCTGATGGGGTTTTTTTTTTTTTTTTCTCCCCCCAACTTAATTTTATTTGCAGTTTCCAATGGGATACAGAAAATAAAAAAGGAACATTCAGGACCACATCTAGCAGTTTTTGCATCGTATAACATATGGGCCAATTAAGCCAACTTTTCATTTAAATTTGAACAGTATTGATGGTCAAATTAACCGCTACTAATAACACATTTAAATAATAAATAGACCAGACAAATACAAAGAGGAGAGGGGCCAGGGGGGTTGTCACCTTTAACCAGCTTTAGGTTTTCAAGTACCTATTATCTATAAGAAACACTCATTGTTCCAGGCCTTGGCCCGAACAGCCTCGGGAGGAACGATTTTTTCATCCTATATAAAGGCCAGTTCTCTGTCTCTGTCCTCCTTCAGCAAACCAGGGCTCCCGGATCTGGGAAAACTTACGGCAGTTATCTCTCAGGAATGCAGTGAGTTTCTCCATAACAGAGAGATGCCATATCCTACGTGTAACCATAGCTAGAGAGGGAGCTTCCTGTTTCCCATGATGCCGCGATGCAGGATTCTGATACAGGACTGCGCTCTGTCATTTGAAACCCGGATCCTCTACCAATAGGGTCTCTCACCCTGGCATGTATGCTGTCTGTACCAATAGGGTCTCTCACCCTGGCATGTATGCTGTCTGTACCAATAGGATCTCTAACCCTGGCATGTATGCTGTCTGTACCAATAGGGTCTCTAACCCTGGCATGTATGCTGTCTGTACCAATAGGGTCTCTCACCCTGGCATGTATGCTGTCTGTACCAATAGGGTCTCTCACCCTGGCATGTATGCTGTCTGTACCAATAGGGTCTCTCACCCTGGCATGTATGCTGTCTGTACCAATAGGGTCTCTCACCCTGGCATGTATGCTGTCTGTACCAATAGGGTCTCTCACCCTGGCATGTATGCTGTCTGTACCAATAGGGTCTCTCACCCTGGCATGTATGCTGTCTGTACCAATAGGGTCTCTTACCCTGGCATGTATGCTGTCTGTACCAATAGGGTCTCTCACCCTGGCATGTATGCTGTCTGTATCAATAGGGTCTCTCACCCTGGCATATATGCTGTCTGTACCAATAGGATCTCTAACCCTGGCATGTACAGTATGCGGTCTGTACCAATAGGGTCTCTCACCCTGGCATGTACAGTATGCTGTCTGTACCAATAGGGTCTCTCACCCTGGCATGTACAGTATGCGGTCTGTACCAATAGGGTCTCTCACCCTGGCATGTACAGTATGCTGTCTGTACCAATAGGGTCTCTCACCCTGGCATGTACAGTATGCTGTCTGTACCAATAGGGTCTCTCACCCTGGCATGTACAGTATGCTGTCTGTACCAATAGGGTCTCTCACCCTGGCATGTACAGTTTGCTGTCTGTAATTGTCAGTAGCATTTGTTATTCAATGAAACAGTTTCATTTGGTTCCACCATTCACTATGCTAATTAGGGTCATTTACTGACCGGCCGGTCTCATTTACATCTTCAATGGAAAATATTGTTTTCCATGGTGTGTATTAGTACCTGTTCCTTATCTCCCAGTTTTCACGCTTCAGCACAGGGGTGTGTCTCATACATATAGTTACTTTTGGTATATATATATTTATTTTCAGATTCCATTTGATTTATCCTTATTATATATACTTGTCATTGTTTAGCAGCATCAGTATTTAGGAGTTCAGTGGTCATTGTTTTCCTTGTATATTATTTTTGTGTTTTCTGTGTTCTAATAAAATCCATCTTTTTGCTATCAGATTTGAGTGCTTTATATAGGACTTCTTTTCTTTTGTTTTCATATCTATATATCAAAAATAAATCTGATGCTCCATTTAGCGCTTCAAATATGACCTGTTCTGGAGGATAAAATGGAGCTTTCCCCAGAGCCCAGTGTAGTTTAAACGTCACAGAGGTAACTTCAGAAGCTAGAGATGAAGAAACATCATGATTTTGATTTTTTTTTAAAACTTTCTGCTAAGTGCAGCATTCGCGATCACGTGACCGCTTCGCCGCAGTGACCGCTCGATGACGGGACGGACGGAGGGAGGAAGGAAGTCGGTTCTTCTTTACAGTCCGCGTTCTATACTCCCATGTATCTCCCTTACGAGCAGTTGGATTATGGTGTAGCCATGTCCTGGGGCCCCTGGGGAGCCGGATCCCGTGAGGTAGCAGCTACATCCTTGGGCACCCAAACCGTTAAAGATAGATTCTCGAGCGGTGGTCCCCGGACACTTTATTGGTGGTCTTCAAAATGTGCCCACCCGTTTTTAAGGCTGTAGTATATTTGAATGACCGTATATCCATATAGAAATACTGTGCATTGTTTAGCAGGGCTAAGTAAATCTGGTCGTCTTCCAAAGAATGACTAGCATTGAAGTGGTTTGCAATATAAAAAAGAGTTTGTGATCCTCTGGATTAAGACATACAATGTAGTACGATGGAACAGTTCCACATGTGCACCACAAAACCCACCCCAGGCTACTAGTAATATTGTTGCAGAAAATCTGTTGTTTGTGTTGGGTTTGTCCTTTTGTACAGAATGTTTACACAGTATTTACTTTATAATGTGATCTGCTGTCAGGCTGAGGCCTCCGCAAACACGGGAAGCGATCAATGCAAATCTGTTCCACTTTTGGCATAGCACATAATTGCCTGAATGTGTGAAAGTGTTGATAGGTTTTTATCTGTTTAGAAAAGGAGAGTTTTAAGGGACCCAGTCAGAAATGTCAAGTTCTATTACAGATGCAGTAATAAAAATACCACATGCGGTGCGCTTGCATGTTTCAGACAGGTCTGTAACCCTGTCTTTCCCCATTATCGCTTTGCAAATAGTGCTTCTACTGCAGACAGGGATTCTGGGTAATGACATGCAAATGAGCAGAGTGCCACTATTTACTCCTCATCCATTTTAACATAGAGCCCTATGAGCTTATGCCTGCGGTATTACACAGCTTTTCAGCACAGCCTGGGTTAAAGACGCGCATTGCCAATAAACCTACTCAGACGGCTATTTTGACCTTTGTGGATCTTATCAGTCAGTGCGAGGTTGGTCTCTGGCTATGCAACGTGAAGCTGGCAGTGTGTACAATTAGAACAACAACTACACTTGCCTAGGCAAGAAGAAGAACCCCTTTAAACAAGCACTCATGTAATGGTAGATACAAATAATTAAAACTAACCTTTATTAGTGTATATGGGTAAAATAAGTGAAAGGATGGACAGTAGCTTGAGCTCACTCCCCCCTCCCCCCATCCCCCATTATTTGAGTGTGTACAATTAAACATTGAAAAAGTTATGATGGGTAAAAAAGTAACAAACCTTAAAATAAAAAAACTGGGAAAAGAAATCTGCTGTAATCGGCATCACATGGAGTTAACGTTCATAATGGCAGGAAATGCCTTATTTTCTCGCACAAAAAAAAATGTGCAAATTTGCTCAAACTGAAGACTGGCGATTTTTTAAATCAATCAGTCACGTGACCGGAGAGTCCGTGGGACCGGGCCCTCTGGCACGCAATGGGTTAAATACAGTGAGAAGCAGGGCGACGTGCATTTAACGATGCATCCACTTCCATTCACTTGACTTGTTAGTTCTACGTTGCCCTGCTTCTTAGTTTGTTGACTTTGGCCTTTGTCAGTACAATCCCACTAGCCATTTTGGATCCATTGGTTCCATTTTGTAAGCGAGTGCCTGAGCCCGAAGCAATTAACCTGCTTTATCTTAACTGTTACAGTGAGCCATTTGGAGAACAGAGAATTTAGTTTTTATGGCTGTGTGAGCTAATTGCGAAACTGTCTCGTGGGTCATGCTGTGATTTACATACGCAGCAATCTCATTTAAGTGCAATCATTGTCTCCGGCTTGATTATAAGAACAGACTGGCAGTTTTGCAAGGTTAGACTGTAGCGTTCTACACTACAACCATAACTTTAACATTTGAACTCATGTTTGCATGCAGTTATCCCAACCGCTGTGTTTCTACAATTACATACTGTAATGTGGGCTCCTCCAGCACGTGATATTAAAGGAGTAATCCGTGCAATATCCTACCTGTGTGTTTGTTTGTTTTAAATAAATCAGTTCTGTTGTATTAGATAATACAATTTTGTTCCCTCCCCCCCCCCCCCAACTCTTAATGCCGTTTTAATATTCTGAGCATCCTTTGATTTCTGTAGCAGGTTTTATCACACCTCCCCAGCAGTGCAAGATCTTTGTAACACTTTCCTGTTTGGGATCATTTGTTGCCAATATTCCCAGCAGTTTGAGCTGCAAACTATAACAGACAATGTTACCATGGTGATATAAGAATACATTGTAGCTGCTGAGTTACACTGACTAAAAGATTGAAATTGAAAGGCAACCATTTAGTGAACCCTGGGAAGCAGCTTCTTAGCGGATCGATCACGGGAGAACGAATTGATCTGCAGCTTAGGTATATATATATTAAAGTGACACTTGGATTGCCTTTTTAAAGCTGGTGTTATGTACACAGACCAGGTGTTTCCCGTTTGTGCCGGTGTTACTGCTTTAACAATCTTTACAGTTGTGCTGTGACTTGATAATGTCTGATTTGATGACAGCAGAAGACGTGCTGGGAAGACTTGGACTGTTGATTGTTCCTATGACCATTTATATCCATGAAAGCAGGAATGTATTTGCCTGGATCCAACCCAGAGGGGAATTTTTTGCTGTTTAAAAAAAGCTAGGCACACAATTAGCGAAATTACCCAGGGTTTTCCATTTTGTGTGTATATAGAACATATCAAAGCTGTGTTACGCTTTCTATTTTCAGACATGTCTTCTCACTGGTCGGAGGCCGGTCTCGTGTGTGTGTGTGTGTGTGTGTGTGTGTGTGTGTGTGTCACACTTATTAAGGTTGTGGTGGGTAAAAAAAGTGACAAAAACCCTCCCCAGTAAAGCATATATCAACTGTAAATATTACTGTATGTTCATTTGCATGTCTTAGACAGGTCTGTAACCCTGTCTTTTCCCATTATCGCCCAGCACACCGCACTTCCACTGCAGCAAGGGATTCTGGGAAATGACATGCAAATGAGCACACAGTGGTTTAAGGGTTGCTCGTGTAATATGAGCTTGAGACGAAAGGTGGCACGGTGTGCTCATTTGCATGTCATTTCCCAGAATCCCTTGCTGCAGTGGAAGCGCTGTGTGCTGGGCGATAATGTTGAAAGACAGGGTTGCAGACCTGTCTAAGACATGCAGATGAACATACAGTAATATTTACAGTATATATATATATATCTATATATATATATCTATATATATCTATATATATATATATATCTATAATACAAAATACAGGGTTTTTTTTTTGCTTTCTTTTTTTGGATCCTCCTATCTCGCTAATATTGGTTCCTGCAGAGTGAGATGCCTGAATTGTCATTTGAATGGATTTTACTTGCTTGCAGTATAATTTAAGGAAACGGTTCAAGGGATTTTTAGTAAATAAACAGTCAAATAGCAATTGTTTTTAAAATCGCCTACAGTCCGGGTGTGATCACATTACAGTGACCGGTGTGCTGATGGCAGAGACTGAAGGGGAGGGGGTCCCACTTCCATTTCCAACAGACTGGCCTCTGTCTTAGCAGTGAGCCCAATCACCCCCTAGGACAGGGGTGCGCAAAATGGGGGGCGGGAGAATTTCCCGGGGGGCGCGGCGGCTACAGAGGTCCCACACTCTCCCCCAAGGTATTTAAATTAAATGCCTGGGGGACTGCGGGAGGCCTCTGCAGCGTCTCCTACTTTCGACGCTTCGCCATGGTAACCGGTGTCAAATAACAACGCCGGAGGTGGCGGGGGGGGGGGCGCAAGCTGGGAGGTAAGCGGTCAGGAGGGGAGGGGGGCGCAAGTTATAAACTTTGCGCACCCCTGCCCAAGGAAATGGGCAAGTGCCTATGAGATACCAGGTATAGTCAGACGCTTAGCCTCTCTGCTACCAGAGGACCAGTGCAATGCAGGCTTCTGCCAGCAAAGGGGTTAAGGCAGCCAGTTAGTGCTTGTCTTTGCTGCGCTGTAATGCGTTGCACACAGTCCCCATGTAGCACTCAAGGAGTTAATGCATGATCTCTGACACTTTGCCAAAGTTCTCCCAATAGGTTTTTAAAAATGATATGAAATGGAGTTCAGCCCGAATGATCCACAGGGACTAGCGGCTGCAGTGTGCGTTAAGTATGTGTGAAGCCGTTAACTCTTTCTAGCGTATTGCAGGGTTAATGAGCACGTATTAACCCATTCAGTGCCAGATCAATGCATTGCAAGTCTCTTGAGGCACTAGATGAAGATGGGAAAATAAAAACCATACTCTGGTATATTTAAAGACTTCTCATCCCATCTAATATTCAGAAACACACAAGGAAATCTGTTTTTTTTTTTTTTTAATTTATAGAGTAACACCCGGAATATCCAGTAATGGTTATAATCTGGAAATGCGTAGACTGTAATTGAGACCCATTGGTACATATTATATGTCTGTTCATGTACTGGAATCCTAGAAATAATTGTAAATACGGAGTTTCCCCATCCCCTGTGGTAGGAAGATGTGGATATAATGCTCTTTATTTGAAGGTGTGAGTTTGTGACCAGTTAAACCAATAGTTTGGTGTAAATAGTCTGCAGAAATGCAGCTGATGAAAACCATTCTCTTGTGCACGAGTTTCCTTCTCTGCTATATTGCAAGCCGGAATTTTGTGAAAGCAGCAAGATCCTAAAATGTCGTTTCCAACAAAATAGTTAACCAAAATCAAGGAAAATAGAATTAAAAATCCATATCATTTTTTGTTTTGTTTCAAAAACTGTTTCAAGGATCACCAAAGCCGAGGCTGCGTTTATCCCGCCTGCGCTGCAAATTTCTGACCCGGTTCATTGTTTCTGGTTAAATAGCTTTTCAGCAGCTGTGAGCAAGGATTTCTCCACTTGAATACAAAAGAGGCTGCTCCATCCTTACCGTAAACAGGGCGATTGCAGCCGTTTCAGAAACGAGAATGTTTACCTTTTTGCTGTTTTCTCCACCGTAGATTTTCAGTAGTATTGATCAAGCTTTATCTGCTGCTCCGTTTCAGTTCAGTCCTTTCAGGTGACCTTGAGAATTGCTCGCTATTGAATGCTGCACCAAGGTCACTTGGGTGACCTACAGTATGCTCATTTTAGCAGAGGCCATGGTGCATTAAAGCGGCAATCATACCTGGACACCTGATCAAGCAAATTGATAATTGGATGCTCGTGGATGGGATAATTGAATAAAAGAATATGGCAAATTCTGGGATAGCTTCTGTATCATGCCTTTTTTCCTCTTAAGGCTGAGTCCAGGGTCAGCGCAGAGGCGCTGACCCGTGCTGACGCTTGTCAGTGAGCCCCTGCAGCCGCAATGAGAGCGGCTTTAGCAGGGGCTTGCGTCCGCAGGCGTAGGTCTTATACAATTTTTAGTTTGAGCGCTCACAGGAGCGCAGGGCCGGTCATGTGAGCGGTTCGCCCAATGAGGGCGAACCAGCTCCGTGATGTCACTGGCCCGCCCCCCGACACGCCCACGGACGGCGCGCTAACCAAGGCCAGGGAAATCACCCGCTTTCCCTCAGCCTCGGCGTGCCTCCGTACGGCTGCAGTCACCATGGACTCGGCCTTACAGAGGTCCTTCTGATTTGTGCTTTAGGAGCCTTATTCTGTAGAAACCAAACCTAATAGTTCAATCTGTTCATAATGGAAAAAATAACAGGCTAAAAGTGAAAACTGAATGCGATGAGAAGTATATTTGCACCATAATTGGTGCATGGGATGATTAGAAGTATAATTTGCAGCACCGTTTGCGCATGGGATGATTAGAAGTATAATTTGCAGCACCGGTTGTGCATGGGATGATTAGAAGTATAATTTGCAGCACCGGTTGTGCATGGGATGATTAGAAGTATAATTTGCAGCACCGTTTGTGCATGGGATGATTAGAAGTAGAATTTGCAGCACCGGTTGTGCATGGGATGATTAGAAGTAGAATTTGCAGCACCGTTTGTGCATGGGATGATTAGAAGTAGAATTTGCAGCACCGTTTGTGCATGGGGTGATTAGAAGTAGAATTTGCAGCACCGGTTGTGCATGGGATGATTAGAAGTATAATTTGCAGCACCGTTTGCGCATGGGATGATTAGAAGTAGAATTTGCAGCACCGTTTGCGCATGGGATGATTAGAAGTATAATTTGCAGCACCGTTTGCGCATGGGATGATTAGAAGTATAATTTGCAGCACCGTTTGTGCATGGGATGATTAGAAGTAGAATTTGCAGCACCGTTTGTGCATGGGATGATTAGAAGTAGAATTTGCAGCACTGTTTGTGCATGGGATGATTGGAAGTAGAATTTGCAGCACCGTTTGTGCATGGGATGATTAGAAGTATAATTTACAGCACCGTTTGTGCATGGGATGATTAGAAGTAGAATTTGCAGCACCGGTTGTGCATGGGATGATTAGAAGTATAATTTGCAGCACCGTTTGCGCATGGGATGATTAGAAGTATAATTTGCAGCACCGTTTGCGCATGGGATGATTAGAAGTAGAATTTGCAGCACCGTTTGCGCATGGGATGATTAGAAGTAGAATTTGCAGCACCGTTTGCGCATGGGATGATTGGAAGTAGAATTTGCAGCACCGTTTGTGCATGGGATGATTAGAAGTATAATTTACAGCACCGTTTGTGCATGGGATGATTAGAAGTAGAATTTGCAGCACCGTTTGCGCATGGGATGATTAGAAGTATAATTTGCAGCACCGTTTGCGCATGGGATGATTAGAAGTAGAATTTGCAGCACCGTTTGTGCATGGGATGATTAGAAGTAGAATTTGCAGCACCGGTTGTGCATGGGATGATTAGAAGTAGAATTTGCAGCACCGTTTGCGCATGGGATGATTGAGTGCAGGAGTTTTGTTACAGTATATACTTTACTTTGGTGACCAATGTCTCCCAGCTCTTTCCCCTGCTGTTGAAAAGCTTGACCTACACACTGGTGACGGCGCGACGAAGCGACAGCACTACCAACAATCTGGTAGTCACTGTTATTTGATTTTTTTCAGCGATGGTCTCTCCTTGTGGCCAATCGGAGAGCTTCTCCGTGCCTCTGCCCTCCCCCTCTCTGACGTCACTGGCCTTATAGCCAGCGACATCGCCTAAATGTTAAATGCAACGACAGTATCGCAATGGCGACGGGTGACATCATCGGTCGCGTCGCCGGCAGTCTAAGCGCAGCCTCAGGCTGAAAATTAGGTTGGCAACCAATTTATTGTAAAGGACTTGATCAGAGGTTCTCCTATCGTCTCAAAATGCTATCTTTATAAGCGGACCAACAATCTAGGTTATTTTCTAGTGGAACGCAGCGGGTTTTTTTTAAAGCGCATACCATACTTTTTCTTTGTATGTTTTTTTTTTTGTTTTTTTTACACCTCCTAAATGTCAATTAACAACGGAATATTTTGCCTCCTGCAATCAATCAGATACAAATTACTCATTCAAAACCCTCTATTACACGTCAATTGACTTTAAATGCTGAAATATCCAAACAGAATGTATAATGTTCTGTCAGTGAACAGGAACTCCTTTTGGCAACGAGTGGGCCACATCACGTTCTAGACAAAGTAAGACTGACGGAAATCCCATTCACATGCTGTTATTGGTTATACTACAGGTTATCGGCCTGTGGTCAAAGGGCATGTCTGGGATTTAAGTATATGTCAATGGTTAAACTTAAACGTTCCTGGTATTTAGTTAATACTCAACAAATGTCAATATCCTTTCTGAAGATGCACAAGCTGTACAGAAATAACTACTAAGAAAAACAAATGTTAATGTATAGAGCGGCAAACACAAGCATAGTGGAGCTCCTTCCATAACGGCTGTTAAAGCGGCAATCTTGCTTTCCTTTTTCCATTTTACAGTTCTAGAATTGAAGCCGGGTTCTCCGCACTGAGCTGTAAAAGCGGAGTTCCCCGGTCTGCAGTGAGCTGCAGGGGGAAAGACAGAGGGGGGCGTGATTGGGGCGCAGCCATGACATCACCCGGCAGGTTCACCCTCATTGGCTTAATCTCCGGGGCGTGGCCTAGCGCTCCGTCGCTAGAGCTGTTCGCATTTTTCCTGTCTGCCTGAAAAACTGAGGTCGCAGCACAGCGGCCGCCCCTCGCAGCAGGCCCGGCGCCATTGAGGGGCGGCTCTTGTGGCGGACGCTGCAACAGCCAGCGGGGACCAAGCCTTACTTTCAGCTCCGTAACGTCATTCCGTGCACCCCAAAACTGGAACAACCTACCAGAGACTCTCACATCCACCACCAGTTTAAGTTCTTTCAAATCTAAGGCTGTCTCACATTTTAATCTGGTCTGTAACTGTTTCATTCGCCCATAATATATATATTCTTTAACTGCATGCAATGTCTTGTATATAATGTATATATAATGGGGGCGGGTCTGGTGTTCTATGGCCGGTACATCGATGACATCTTGATCATATGGGACGGAGATGGGGGTGACCTCGAGCAGATACTGACCGACTTTAACTCCAATGATATGGGCCTCAGATTCACCCACCAGATTAATGCATCTAGTATTGTCTTTCTAGATTTGGAGTTGTCAGTAGATTTGAATCTGAATATCCAGACACGGGTGCATTTCAGGGACGTGGCGGTCAATGGCTAAATACATGCAAAAAGTGCACATTATTCCAAATGGCTAAGCAATATCTACCTCAGTCAGTTTAATAGACTGAGGAGGAATTGCTCGTCCGACCAGGTGTTTGAGCTGCAAGCCGGTCGTCTTATCGACCATTTCAAACAAAAGGGGTATGATATGTCTCTGGTGCAGGAGGCATTCAAGAAGGTCAGGTCAGTTGAACGTGTGGATTTGTTAGCTAAATCAAAGCTCAAACAGTGCAAACAATCCATGCCTTTGGCAGATATCAACACAAACAACTGTGGGGTTAAGTTTATTACAAAATTTAATGGTTATTCCCACAAAATTAGACAAATTATCAATCGCCACTGGAAAGTGTTGCTCTCAGATCCGCACCTCAGCAGTCAGTTGTCCACTGTGGCACCACTGGTCTTCCGCAAGGGTCTAAATATCAAGAACATCTTGGCCCCAAGTAGACTTAGTGATACTTCAGTTGAGAATAGTGGTTCACAGTTAGTGTCTGGAAACATTAGGTGTGGCAGATCTAGATGTCTGTGTGGACATCTGCATCTGTCGGATACTTTCTCTTCATTTAGCAACAAGTCTGAATATACATTAAAAAGTTCAATCAACTGTCTCTCCACATATATAGTGTATGTTTTATCTTGTCCATGTCAATTGCAATATGTGGGTCGCACCAAAAGAGCAGTGTGTGTCAGATTCCTGGAACACAGACGTTCCATCATTAAGGGAGTGCTGGCACACAGTGTTCCTCGACATTTTTCCCAAGTACACCAAAAGGATCCCAAGGTACTTGTAATTACGGGTATTGAGAGTATTCCAAGTACCCTATTAGGGGGAGATAGATTTAAGACACTATGTATGAGAGTCTTTTTGGATATACTCACTTGGTACACTTTCTCCCAGGGGTCTTAATGAGTGCTTGGATACTAGCACACTGGTTTAGTTTCCTGCCTTGCTGTTCTCTGCCTTGCTGCTCTGGTTGCTAATTCGGTTCCTCTCCCCCTATCCTAGGATGGGGCTCTGTGTTTTTGGAGGGGATTCCTCTTTATTATATGATATTTCCTTAAAGTAGGTGTTATTTAATAGTTAATCCAGTTTTTTCCTTTATCTTTTTATAATTTTAGTTATTTTTTAATGTAACAATTGTTGTTATTATATGTAATTAGATATCATTTTAATTAATGCACTATGTTAATTATCAATTTAATAATTTTTGTTAGTACATATAATGTAAAGATTGTTTTGTGAATGTTGTTCTCATCACACAAGGAATTAAATAGGTTGATTTTAATATATTCTTTCAATTTTATTTAGATTTTTCTATCATATTTTTATATGGTGTAGTGGTACTTGGTTGTTTATATATTTATATTATTATATTCTAATTAATATATTGATTTATTAATATCTTTTGAAACTAAAATGATAGGTTTATGCTTTAATTTTAATTTGGTATATATATATTTTCTTCCATATTTGATGAAACTTAGATTGATAATAGTGGGACAGCTTTCTCTAACATGTCATTGTGTTAGTTCAGTTTATACATAATTAAATTGTTTAGTTTTAGCTATTTTCATTGTATGATGTGAACAACATAATTATTGATGTTTTTTTGTTATTCATTGTAATGTTGATATTTATAGTAATTTTAGAGTTATACGATTTGTGGTGAAACTTAGTACCAATGTGAAAATAGGTTTACTTGATCCAGCCTATTTAATTGGCTGTCCTTGGCAATCACAAAACTCCTGACGAAGTCGCCGCAGTGTGACGAAACGCGTAGAGCTGTGACGTCATCGCGTTCGTGTTGGTGTATTTGGAGTCCCTGGCTTCCCTGCGCTCCGGCTGGCGGTTATTTCAAGTGTTGGCAACCATTGTATGAGGGAGCAAAGGACGTGCAGGCATTGGATGCCTTTTTATCTTGCTGCCAATTTGGGATAGGAGTTCATGGTGAACCTGGGCTGTTTACATCCACTCTGCAAACCTGGGACTCACCCTACCACCGCAGATGACCATAATAGAGATTTCTCTCCCACGAATGGTTCTGTTTAAAATCCTGTAAGTGCACATTCTTATGGGTTGCTGATTTTTTAAATAAATGTACCTTATTTTTTACTCAGTTACGTGCTATGGAGCGTGCTCTTTTGTTTGTTTTTTGTTCATAATGTATACCCTGTTCATTTATGTAACTGTATTTGTAACCATGTACTATTTGTCTTAACTCTGCCCAGGACATATTTGAAAACGAGAGGTAACTCTCCGTGTATTACTTCCTGGTAAAATATTTTATAAATAAATAATTTCAACAACGGCAGCAAAACACAAATACATATTGTGACTTAAAAAGATGATGGTATGATAAGATCTGTTACATTTGTATAATCTGATGCTGTTTTATAGCCGAGAGATTTTGATAAATGACTCTTTTTTTGTCTTTTAAAGGAGCAATCCAAGACGACAATTTATATATAATAAAATTGTATGTATTTATTTTACCAGGCGGTCTCGAGTTGAATCCCATTCATTTCAGCTCTGGGGACCCCCTACTTCCTGAGGTACTTATCGCCGAACTACGTGCCAGTAGCTGCTCTGGATCGGCAAGCAGGGCCTTCAAGTTTCAGGCCACGATTATAGTTGTGGCGGGCACCCGACCGAGCGCGGGACATCACGCGCGTGCGAAACATGCACTGAGGCTGGAGTCGATGGGGAGACGTGGCAGACGCGTCACCAGGCTGGTTCCCCCTCATTGGCTGAATCGCTTACGTGACGCAGCCATTGCGTGAAAAAAAAAAAATTGATTTTGGATTTTGAAAAATCGTCTGTGCGATAGCTCGCACTATGGGCAGCCTCATTGAGGAACACATATTTGTACTCGCGGCGCGCGATGTCGCGGACCCGGCCACCATAATCGTGGCCTAAAGCTCCCGAGTCATATACGCCAATAGGAAGCTGTACCGATGATGTCATGGCTTCCTATTGGCCCACAGGCCAGAAAATATCTGAAAAGCGGACATATTGGGTATCTGGAAGCATGGAGCTAAATTAACGGGGTTCAGCTCTGGGGACCCCATGCTTGAAATATATATTCTCCACAAAATCCAGAAGGAGCAGGATCACCCAAAAGGAAAAAGAAAATATATAGTGTGTACTGTTTAAGAAAATATGGGGGTATCTTGTCCTCACCAGAGGTTTTTTGAGCAATATACACCTAAACATTTATCAGTTCACTTATCAGTTGATTAAAATTCAATCTAATAATCACTTGTATGTTGTGTGAAAGCGCCGCCTAGTATCACTTTTTGGGGAAACATATATTCGCAAAAAATCCGCCACCTTGGATTGCCTGGTTAATATTTTCCATGTCTGATCAGCTGAATGTCTCCTGCCTGTTTTTCATTAACAGGGAGGAGAATTGGCAGCAGATCTCAAAACTGTGCCTTTTGCCGTATGTAATCTTATCATATGCACAATGTGTTCTGTACAATTCTTAAAAGAAAATGAAGGTTTGGCTTTTATTTTGAATTTGTAAATACAAACAGACTATGGGGATGGATTTTTCGGGACCTGGTATGGCAGCGGTGCGCAAACTGGGGGGCGGGGTTTACAGAGGCTCCGCTCACTTCCCAAAGGCACTTAAATAAAGTGCCGGGGAGCTGCAGGGCCTCTGTAAACTGCACTTACCTCGGCTCCAGCGGCTTCTTACACGCGTCGCCATGGCAACGTGGCGGCAAATGACGCTGCAAGGTCACGTTACGTCACGTTGTTATGGCAACATGACGTCATGATGCCGGAGCGGGGGAGGAGGAGGGGCGTGGGGAACCGCTGGCAGGGGGCATATTGAAAAAAGTTTGCGCCCCCCTGTGGTATGGGATCTTAATGCATTTTTAAGATTACAGCGTGGAACAGTTAAGAGGGAAGAAGCAGCAACATTATTTGGTTATTTAGCCATAATTCTTGATCTTCAAATTTGTCAAATTTCCATAAATGTACATTTTTCTCATTTCTGTTTTATTTTTTTAAATGAAGCATTGAATGAATTCACTAAAGTACAATAAAATAAGACAAGTATGCCTTCCACCCGAAAACTACATATTAAAAAAGTTATAGTGGCGTAACCCTGTTTCTCTTCCCCCCCCCCCCAAAAAAAATCTCATATAGGGTCTATCATGGGGAAACTTGTGCTAGTTACTCATCTTGGTGTGATGCAAACCTGCTGGTTACAGGGGGCCCTGAGTCTCCCGCATGGTGTTATAGGGGATGACAGGACAGGCTTCTGAGGTAGAACTGATCTGTACTCACGGTAACAGCGCCTCCATCTCTTGCAGATCCCCAGGGTTGTGGGGAGGAACCTCTGCAGGAGAGTCTCAGCTTCTTCCTGATAGATTACAGTCTCAGGCAAGAAGTATAGTGAATCACAGGGATACTTTATGCCCTACACTGCCGAGTACAGCAAATAAAAATACCACTTGTGACCACATTCACATGTCTCAGATATGTCTGCAAGCCTTTCTTTCCCCGTTACACATTGCTTCCACTGCAGCCAGGGATTCTGGGTAATGACATACAAATGAGCACTGAGTGTGTCACTTTACAGTAAGTCCTCGTTTTACGACGAATGGCTTATCCGACGCTGTCCAATGCATCCATAAGGGCGGTTTTACGACGCCAAAATGGCTTATCCGACGCTTTGCAAAATTGCAACATTATGTCAGTCAGAAGGCTGCAGTCAGGGAAATCATCCAGATCAGTCTGTGTGAAGGTTTAGTGGTGTATTTATGCCTTTTTACATGTCTAACTGTTTTATTATACAGTTCTGGATTCAATATATAGAATTTTGACATCATAATTTATGTGTGCTGTATATCTTATTGCCTGTGTAAAATATTTGGTGTATTTTAGTGTTAAAAATGCCTTCAGGAACGGAACCCTTCATTTAAACAGTGTTTCTATGGGAAAATGTGATTCACTTTACAACGCTTCGCTATCCGACACCAATTTCAGTAACACATTGTGTCGGATAACCGAGGACTGCCTGTACTTCTTGCCCATAAACTACAGATCTGTTTTTAAATTCTATTATTTGTCAGGTGCAAACTCCGGAGAAGTCCCAATTTCCTTTCAGGAGAAAACAAACCATTTACTTGCGTTTGTAGTACAGTTTGTTTCAATGTATTATTGCACTGTGCTGTTCCAAACACTATTGCAGGAAGAACAATGGTGTGAATCTGCACTTAAATATATTGAAAAGTAAAACAAATGAGAAAAAAAGACTAGCAGTCTCAGCTGGATTCAACTCTCTTTTTAGTGCAGAATAGTTTTTATTTAGTTTTTTGGGAATATTTTTACAAAATAGACCGAATCTAGAAATCTACTGCTCTCTGTCACAAACATGCCAAAATCTCCGGGTCCGTGCCCTTTCTTCAGGCTTCAAGCTGGTTCAGCAATAAAAGAGTTGAATCCAGTCACACTGAGACTCTCTTGTTTAATTTTTTTTTCATATTACAATATATTGTAGTACCAATTCAAACCATTGTTCCTGTGATGTCTGTAAGCCCCATTGTTCCTGTGTTGTCTGTAAGCCCCATTGTTCCTGTGTTGTCTGTAAGCCCCATTGTTCCTGTGTTGTCTGTAAGCCCCATTGTTCCTGTGTTGCCTGTAAACCCCATTGTTCCTGTGTTGTCTGTAAGCCCCATTGTTCCTGTGTTGCCTGTAAGCCCCATTGTTCCTGTGTTGCCTGTACGCCCCATTGTTCCTGTGTTGTCTGTAAACCCCATTGTTCCTGTGTTGTCTGTAAGCCCCATTGTTCCTGTGTTGTCTGTACGCCCCATTGTTCCTGTGTTGTCTGTAAGCCCCATTGTTCCTGTGTTGTCTGTAAACCCCATTGTTCCTGTGTTGTCTGTAAACCCCATTGTTCCTGTGTTGTCTGTAAGCCCCATTGTTCCTGTGATGTCTGTAAGCCCCATTGTTCCTGTGTTGTCTGTAAACCCCATTGTTCCTGTGTTGTCTGTAAACCCCATTGTTCCTGTGTTGTCTGTAAACCCCATTGTTCCTGTGTTGTCTGTAAACCCCATTGTTCCTGTGTTGTCTGTAAGCCTAATGGTGTAGTTGGTGGATCTGAGCCCCTGTGCATAAGAAAATGCCGATGGTGAGTGCAAGTTCTTGAGCAGTGCAGACAAATGTTTTCCCAAAGCTACAAACTGGGCTCCTTGCCATGCACATTCCTCCATAAACATTGGGAAGAGTCTGCTGCTTCTTTGCATCTAGACTAACCCTGTTTAGGTTTTAAGATGGATTCATATAAATGGAGCTTAAATTATCCTGATCAGAGGGAGAACTGCTTTCCAACTTCTTGCAGGGGAGCATGAATACATTGGAAGATAATTAAAACAGCAATATGCTCGCCTCACCCTGCAAAAATAATAACATGAAACATGTATTTAGCAGAGTCGTTTAGCTGCAGTTTTTTGGGCAATCCCACCCTTTGTAAATTCTGCTGAGAATTTGTGATAAACCGGCTAAAAGGCAGCAATAAAATAAGTATTTTTACTTTAATTACTTCAGTTTGGAGGGGGGGCGGGGGGGCTGCTGCCCAACTACAGTGTGGATATTTAGTGTTGATTCAGAATTATTTATTCAATTAAAATCCTTTAAAAAAAAAATATATATATATATATATATATATATATATATATATATATATATATATTGGAAGATTACAACTTTTAAACAAATACGTACAATTTTGTGGCTTACAACCATGACTAAACATGTCACTGGTCTGTAATTGAATCCGCCCAGATTTTCCATCCATCCCCTTGTTAAATACTGTGTTATCCATGCGAGTAAAAATATTGATGGATAGGAACCAGCCCATGAAACGGTCGCCCTGCGATTGCTCTATAAATCCTTGCTCTTAGTATTTTTCCTTCTTTTAATTGAAATGACTGCACCATTCATTGTTCCCTCTGCTACGCACAAGCTGTCACCAAACAGGAGAGATTCTGTGTGCCCTGAACATTAAACAATAAGGTCACATGAACAATGCTACTGTATATAATCCACTCGTGTGGGAAACGTGACAAATGAGGGGAGATGAGTGGCAAGAATTGTAGTTGTTTTATTTTTTGCCTGCGCAAGAACAGCATGTGTAGAAAGATGGCTGTCCTGCGGTTTTTGGAAGATGTTTCCCACAATGCCTTGCATAATAGCGCTATGCAAAGTATTGTGGGGTGCAATTTTGTGAAGCAGATAATGGAGATAATGTGTTCTGCGGCAGGACTGTTTTGTTGGATAGCATCGCTTAGTAGTACAGTATTTAACAGACCATGGTATGCCATAAGATAATGACGTTCCTGTTCCCGAAAGAGACGCCTCAGAGCGCATTCAAATGAATGGGTGGTAACGTGTCTGCTGGTTCTGGGAGGTGCTCTGTGGCAAAGCACGGCTTACTAAATATGGCACGTTGCAAAGTAAAAACAAAAAAGGAAGTACAGTATGTGCTGTGAAATGATCCGATGTTTCAATCTGAACCACTAACATGATTTTGTTTTCACAGCAAGTGTTGGGCACGGGAGCAGCTGCTGAGCTCTGCCGGAAGGTTTTCAGATTACAGGAAAATGGCCTCTATGCTGCTCACACGACAGCTGGCGTCCGCGCTGCAGCAAAACTCCCGGTTATTTGGGCCGCGTAAGTAATGACTATAATTAATTTGATCGCATTAGATGAGAAATACAGATGTGTGATAATTGGTAAATACCTCATAATTGGTCAATATGGCACACTGAATACAATATTGTACAGTGGGTGCGCAAACAGAGTGACGCAGCGGTTACAGAGGCCTGCGCTCTTCCGCAGGGGGGGGGGGGGGGGGCGCGGGGCCTCTGTAACTCGCATTCCGTGATTCAGCCGGCTTCGGGCAACGCATCAAATGATGCCTCTGCCGGCACACAGGTAAGGAGGAGGTGCGAGCACTGGGGGAGAGCAGGCAGAGGGGCGCAGCCCCAGGAGTTTGCACACCCCTCTTCTAAGGGGTGCTATGCCAAGGCAGGGGAGCGCAAACTTTCCTCCCTGCGCCCCCCTGCCTGCTTCCCCCCTCCCCCCTACGTGTCGCTGGAAGCCAAGGTAAGTCAAGTTACAGATTCCTCACGTGATCCCCGGCATTTAATTTAAATGGCCACTGTAACAGCTGGGCCCCCCCAAAATATCTCGGGGGGCACGCCCCCCCATTTTGCGTACCCCTGCCTTGAGATACGTTTCCATCCGTTTCCTTAAATGGGTCATAAGGTGTCTGCAGGGGCTGCAAGGTGTTTCGTTGTAAAGCACAGCTTCGTAAATATGGGCAGAGTGTGGCTTCTCTAAATAGCGTGTGTTCTAAGTTACTTACATAAAGGTCACAAGGATTCTTACTGGAATTTCGTGCTTTACTACTAGCAAGCAATGTTTTATAGTCCAGGTGTGAATATGCTGGAATGTTGTTATTAGTAGTAGTAAGTAGTATTACATACTGTATGTATACTTGAGCATAAGTACAGTGTGTGTTATTGTATTAAACCATTTTGACCGGTGACAGTACTCTTTTATATAGGTCATATGATGTGTATTTCTGCCATGACGTAGTCTTGTAGAAACCACTGTCAGTACTGCGACTAAAGAACAGGACAATGTATCGCTTCTGCCTGCACTGCGACTGCTCACATCATAACATTGCGCACAAAGCAGATACAAGCTGCACTGCGACTGCTCTCATCATAACATTGCGCACAAAGCAGATACAAGCTGAACTGTGACTGAACTTTTTTTTTTGTAACTAAAGTTTTATTGGTTTATAACAGCATGAATTACAATACATTAAAAGGTACATTTTGTCGTGGTAATCCTCATTGTAACGGTAAACATAATGATATTGATAATAGTGTAACAGAACTTCAGACTGTAGCCAATCTGGTGAGCCTAGAGGCGCACTAAGACAAGGCCAGCCTTCCCGAGTTAACATAACGGTGCCGAAGCAACTTTCTAACCGAGGGGACAAGACGCACAAGTTCAGTTATTGACTCACTAACAGACCAACAGACAAACAGGCGGATAAGCGAACCAACCAGACGACATATATTCACCGACAGGTAGACAACTAAACGAGTAGACAGACAAATATAAAGACCGACAGACAAACAACCAGACAGACGGACAAACCGGTGGACAAACATTGAGCCAAGAGGTAATGAAAGGGAGGGAGAAAGGGGGTGTAAGGGGAGGAGGGGGGGGGCAAATAAGGGGCGGGGGGAGGGGGGTGCTAGTGAGCGTGAGTGTATCTCAGAGCTGTCGAGCGGCCCATCTATGTTTATAGAACCCTTGTTTCTTCTCTATATGACCATATGTTTCATGTCTAAATTATGGGCGCCAGGTACATAGCATGAGTGCACATCGCCTCTCCCAAGGAGAACGGACCTGTTTACTATCATAGCCAAATTGATGTCCTTTCTATCCCTGGGATATCTGTCTGTGCCAGCCAAGGCGTCCAGACTTTTAGAAAATTGTCGCCAGTGTCATTAACCAGACTCATTAACTTTTCCATCTGGCAACTAAACCAAATGCGATTCCGAATTTTTGGGATGATTGGTATGTCTGAGCTTTTCCATAGTGCTGCGATCTCACACCGCGTTGCAAGCGCAAAGTGAGCAATAAGTTTATTGTGAGCTTTAGAGAGACCCGCTAGTGGTATGTTCAAGAGAAACAGCCATGGATCCGGGGGAATAGTGAGATCAAAGAGTCTCTGTATCCAAAGTCTAATTGTCTCCCAGAATGGGGAGATCCGCGGGCAAGACCACAGAATATGTAACAGGTCTGCTGATCCTCCACACTGGCGGGGGCACAGCGGGGAGGATCCTGGCACGAACCTGGATAATTTCAGTGGGGTAAGGTACCATCGCATCAGGACCTTATATGCGTTCTCCTTGAGGGTGGTACATATGGAACTCTTCACTGTAGCTAGGAAAATAGCACTCCAGTCCTCGTCCTCCAGACATTCTCCGATATCTGCTTCCCATTGTGATCTAAATGAGGGTATCCCATTAACTTGTTCGCTAGTACTGATCACTTCGCTGTATAGCTGCGAGGTAAGTCCCTTTGTGTCGGTCTCTGCCAGACAGAGCTTTTCAAAGGATGTCAATAGGGGGTATGGGGCAAATTTGTTATAGAACGCCCTGATCTGGAGGTATCTAAAGAATTCTGAGTGGGGGTTCTCTTTTTCTAATCTGACGTGATCAAATGTCTTAATTTTTCTGTCGTGACCTTCCAGATCTTTAATCCGATTATAACCTTTCTTTCTCCAAATTGATGTAATACTGACCGAAAGACCCAGCACGAACTCGGAATTATTCCACAGGGGTGTCATCATAGAGCATATCGTTGTAAGGGAATGCCTAATTTTTGCGGCCTCCCAGATTGACAATGAGTTGGTCATTAAGGATAGCGGCATGTTAGCGCCTTTTCGCGCTGTTTTGGGGAGACAGATTAGGCTGCGTAGTTCTAAAGGCGCACAGGCTGCGCTCTCTAATTCGACCCATCTCTTAGATCTCGGGTCAGACTGCCATTGTACAATTTGGCTCAATTGTGCCGCTTTGTAATATAACAGGCAGGGTACCGCAAGGCCCCCAGCCGAGACCGACCTTTTCATATTGATTTTGCTGACTCTTGGTTTTTTACCTCCCCATATAAACTTGGAGATTTCAGATTGAAGTGAGTGCAGGTCCTTCAATCTGAGTGGCACTGTGAGAGTTTGGAAGAGGTATAAGATACGGGGGAGTAAGTTCATTTTGACACTATGGATTCTTCCTATCCAGGAGATCCTTTTAGATGTCCACTTTTGAAGATCTGATTTAAGGGTCCGGATTAGGTTGGGATAATTTGCGTTGTATATATCCTTGACGTTTTTGGTGATGTGGACACCCAGATATTTTATAGACTTGTGTTGCCAGTGAAATTTGAAGTTTAATTTTAACAATATTTCCGTGTGTCTAGGGAGATTGGCATTGAGAGCCTCAGATTTAGACTGATTGATTTTGAAGCCGGAGATTTTAGAGAACCGGTCTAGCAGGTCGAATAGGTTTGGTAGGGAAGTGAGGGGTTTCGTGATCGTCAAGAGGATGTCATCTGCGTACAGGGCCGCTTTATGGATTTGGGAGTATGCGTTTAACCCTGAGATGTCAGGGTTTCCTCTGATTTGTGCCGCCAGCGGTTCAATACAGAGGGCAAATAGGAGGGGTGATAATGGACAGCCTTGTCTCGTACCACTCCTGATCTGGAAGGGCAGAGAGGGCTAGCCTTGGTGTACAACCCTGACGGTGGGGTTAGAGTACAGCGATAGGATCGCTTCACTCACCCGATCTCCAAAGCCAAATGCCGCAAGCGTCTCCTTTATATAGGACCAGTCTATACTATCAAAAGGCTTTTCAGCATCCAGACTTAACATACTTTGATTGGTATCAATGTTAGCCAAATCTAACAGATCTATAAATCGTCGGGTATTACATAGTTGCATAGTTACATAGTAGATGAGGTTGAAAAAAGACGTACGTCCATCAAGTTCAACCTATGCTAAATTTAGACAACAGATACTTTATTCTATATCTATACTTACTTATTGATCCAGAGGAAGGCAAACAAAAAACCCCATTAAGGGGAAAAATTAATTCCTTCCTGACTCCAAGAATTGGCAATCGGATTAATCCCTGGATCAACATCCTTCCCATGTATACTTATTTGGTATATCCCTGTATACCTTTCCCATCTAAAAAGATATCCAACCTTTTTTTGAACAAATCTATTGTATCTGCCATCACAGTCTCCATGGGTAATGAATTCCACATTTTAACTGCCCTTACTGTAAAGAACCCTTTCCTTTGTTGCTGGGGAAATTTCCTTTCCTCCAACCTTAAGGGATGGCCCCGAGTCCTTTGTACTGCCCGTGGGATGAATAGTTCTTTTGAAAGCTCCTTGTATTGTCCCTGAATATATTTGTATATAGTTATCATATCCCCTCTTAGACACCTCTTTTCTAATGTAAATAAATCTAATTTAGCTAGCCTCTCCTCATAAGTTAGAATGTCCATCCCCTTTATTAATTTGGTGGCTCTTCTCTGCACTCTCTCTAGTTCCATAATGTCTTTTCTTAGGATTGGTGTCAAATTGTACTCCATATTCAAGGTGTGGTCTTACTAATGCTTTGTAAAGGGGCATGTTTACTTCCCTTCCATCCATTGCACGTTTGATGCAAGATAAGATCTTGTTTGCCTTTGCAGCTACTGCATGACATTGGGCACTATTGCTAAGCCTGCTGTCTACAAGCACTCCTAAATCCTTCTCCATCAAGGATTCCCCCAATATATCTCCATTTAATTTGTAAGTCGCCTTTTTATTCTTGCATCCCAAATGCATAACCTTACATTTATCTGTATTAAACCTCATTTGCCATTTACCTGCCCACGTTTCCAGTCTCTCCAAGTCCTTCTGAAGAGAAATTACATCCTGCTCTGATTCTATTACCTTACACAATTTAGTATCATCAGCAAAGATGGAGACTTTGCTCTCGATCCCAACCTCAAGGTCATTAATAAACAAGTTAAAAAGCAGGGGTCCCAATACCGATCCTTGAGGTACTCCACTCACGACTTTAGCCCAACCTGAAAAAGTTCCATTTATGACAACCCTCTATTGTCTGTCCTTTAACCAGTTTTCAATCCAGGTGCATATATTATTACTGAGTCCAATTTTCTTTATTTTGTACACCAACCTCTTGTGTGAAACCGTATCAAAAGCCTTTGCAAAATCTAAGTAGACCACATCAACTGCATTACCCTGGTCTAAATTCCTACTTACCTTCTCAAAGAAACAAATAAGGTTAGTTTGGCAAGATCTATCTTTCATAAATCCATGCTGACTATTACTAATAATTTTGTTTTCCATTAGGTATTCCTGAATATTATCCCGTATTAAACCTTCAAGTAGTTTGCCTACTATTGAAGTCAGGCTTACAGGTCTGTAATTCCCTGGGTGTGATCTAGCTCCCTTTTTAAATATAGGCACCACATCTGCTTTACACCAATCTTGTGGTACTGAGCCTGTGGAAATTGAGTCCTTGAATATTAAATATAATGGTTTTGCTATTACTGAGCTTAACTCCTTGAGAACTCTTGGATGTATGCCATCGGGGCCAGGTGCCTTATTTACTTAAATTTTTTCAAGTCGCTTATGAACTTCTTCCTCAATTAACCAATTGTTCATTAATATGGAGGTTGTGGCTTCCTCCTTTGGCGCTACTATTGAACTTGATTCTTCCCTGGTAAACACAGAGGCAAAGAATTTGTTTAATACCTCTGCTTTTTCCTTATCTCCAATAATCTGCTTACCCATCTCACACTGAAAGGGTCCTATATTTTCTTTTCTCATTTTTTTGTTATTAAGGTACTTAAAGAACTTTTTAGGGTTGACCTTACTTTCTATTGCAATCCTTTTTTCATTATCCATTTTTGCTAATTTGATTGCCCTTTTGCAATTTTTGTTACATTCCTTATAATTCTGATACGATGTCTCCGTCCCTTCTGACTTAAAGAATCTAAACGCCTTCCTCTTCTTGTCCATTTCCTCCCCTACCTGTTTATTTAGCCACATTGGTTTTGACTTATTTCTTTTATACTTATTACCCAAGGGTATACACTGATAAGTGTGCTTTTCTAACAATGTTTTAAAGACTGCCCATTTATCTTCTACATTTTGCCCTGCAAAAACATCATCCCATTGTATTACTACTAGATTAGACCTCAGTTTATTAAAATCTGCCTTTCTAAAGTTTAAAGTCTTTGTTGAACCCAAGTAATCTGTTTTTTGATAATTTATTTAAAATGAGACCATGTTATGATCACTGTTACCCAAATGTTCCAGGCTTGTCGACCCTTGATAACTCCGACCTGATCTGGGTGTATAAGTCTGGGTAGGATGAGACATAGTCTATTGGCCAATAATTTAGCGTACAATTTAATATCAGTGTTAATTAATGATATGGGCCGGTAACTTTTACAGTACAGCGGGCCTTTCCCTGGTTTATGGATTATTGATATAGACGCCTGTAACATCTCCTTGGGGATGGGGGCTCCTGCTAAAATAGCATTGAACACTTGGAGCAACCTAGGGGCAAGCAACTTGATACATTTCTTGTAGTATAACCCTGAGAAGCCGTCTGGCCCCGGGGCCTTTGAAGGTTTGAGTTCCTTAATGGCCTGTGTCACCTCCTCATAAGTGAAGTCGGCATTTAGAGATGCTCTATCTGAATCTGTCAATCTCACTAGATTGGAGCTAGCCAGGACATTTCTTAGCTTACTGCTCGTTTTAGCATTATGTGCCACTTCTCTCCATTATAGAGTGTCTCATAGAAGGAGCCGAATTCCTCTACTATCTTCTGGGGGTTGGAAGTAGGGGTACCAGAAGTTAAGCGTAAATCTTGGATGTTATATTTAGTTTGCCTGTCTCTCGGCATGCGAGCCAGCATCGTATCCGGCCTGTCTCTCAGCATGCGAGCCAGCATTGTATCCGGCCTGTCTCTCAGCATGCGAGCCAGCATCGTATCCGGCCTGTCTCTCAGCATGCGAGCCAGCATCGTATCCGGCCTGTCTCTCAGCATGCGAGCCAGCATTGTATCCGGCCTGTCTCTCAGCATGCGAGCCAGCATCGTATCCGGCCTGTCTCTCAGCATGCGAGCCAGCATTGTATCCGGCCTGTCTCTCAGCATGCGAGCCAGCATCGTATCCGGCCTGTCTCTCAGCATGCGAGCCAGCATCGTATCCGGCCTGTCTCTCAGCATGCGAGCCAGCATCGTATCCGGCCTGTCTCTCAGCATGCGAGCCAGCATCGTATCCGGCCTGTCTCTCAGCATGCGAGCCAGCATCGTATCCGGCCTGTCTCTCAGCATGCGAGCCAGCATCGTATCCGGCCTGTCTCTCAGCATGCGAGCCAGCATCGTATCCGGCCTGTCTCTCAGCATGCGAGCCAGCATCGTATCCGGCCTGTCTCTCAGCATGCGAGCCAGCATCGTATCCGGCCTGTCACTCAGCATGCGAGCCAGCATCGTATCCGGCCTGTCTCTCAGCATGCGAGCCAGCATCGTATCCGGCCTGTCTCTCAGCATGCGAGCCAGCATCGTATCCGGCCTGTCTCTCAGCATGCGGGCCAGCATCGTATCCGGCCTGTCTCTCAGCATGCGAGCCAGCATCGTATCCGGCCTGTCTCTCAGCATGCGAGCCAGCATCGTATCCGGCCTGTCTCTCAGCATGCGAGCCAGCATCGTATCCGGCCTGTCTCTCAGCATGCGAGCCAGCATCGTATCCGGCCTGTCTCTCAGCATGCGAGCCAGCATCGTATCCGGCCTGTCTCTCAGCATGCGAGCCAGCATCGTATCCGGCCTGTCTCTCAGCATGCGAGCCAGCATCGTATCCGGCCTGTCTCTCAGCATGCGAGCCAGCATCGTATCCGGCCTGTCTCTCAGCATGCGAGCCAGCATCGTATCCGGCCTGTCTCTCAGCATGCGAGCCAGCATCGTATCCGGCCTGTCTCTCAGCATGCGAGCCAGCATCGTATCCGGCCTGTCTCTCAGCATGCGAGCCAGCATCGTATCCGGCCTGTCTCTCAGCATGCGAGCCAGCATCGTATCCGGCCTGTCACTCAGCATGCGAGCCAGCATCGTATCCGGCCTGTCTCTCAGCATGCGAGCCAGCATCGTATCCGGCCTGTCTCTCAGCATGCGGGCCAGCATCGTATCCGGCCTGTCTCTCAGCATGCGAGCCAGCATCGTATCCGGCCTGTCTCTCAGCATGCGAGCCAGCATCGTATCCGGCCTGTCTCTCAGCATGCGAGCCAGCATCGTATCTGGCCTGTCTCTCAGCATGCGGGCCAGCATCGTATCCGGCCTGTCTCTCAGCATGCGAGCCAGCATCGTATCCGGCCTGTCTCTCAGCATGCGAGCCAGCATCGTATCCGGCCTGTCTCTCAGCATGCGAGCCAGCATCGTATCCGGCCTGTCTCTCAGCATGCGAGCCAGCATCGTATCCGGCCTGTCTCTCAGCATGCGGGCCAGCATCGTATCCGGCCTGTCTCTCAGCATGCGAGCCAGCATCGTATCCGGCCTGTCTCTCAGCATGCGAGCCAGCATCGTATCCGGCCTGTCTCTCAGCATGCGAGCCAGCATCGTATCCGGCCTGTCTCTCCGCATGCGAGCCAGCATCGTATCCGGCCTGTCTCTCAGCATGCGAGCCAGCATCGTATCCGGCCTGTCTCTCAGCATGCGAGCCAGCATCGTATCCGGCCTGTCTCTCAGCATGCGAGCCAGCATCGTATCCGGCCTGTCTCTCAGCATGCGAGCCAGCATCGTATCCGGCCTGTCTCTCAGCATGCGAGCCAGCATCGTATCCGGCCTGTCTCTCAGCATGCGAGCCAGCATCGTATCCGGCCTGTCTCTCAGCATGCGAGCCAGCATCGTATCCGGCCTGTCTCTCAGCATGCGAGCCAGCATCGTATCCGGCCTGTCTCTCAGCATGCGAGCCAGTATCGTATCCGGCCTGTCTCTCAGCATGCGAGCCAGCATCGTATCCGGCCTGTCTCTCAGCATGCGAGCCAGCATCGTATCCGGCCTGTCTCTCAGCATGCGAGCCAGCATCGTATCCGGCCTGTCTCTCAGCATGCGAGCCAGCATCGTATCCGGCCTGTCTCTCAGCATGCGAGCCAGCATCGTATCCGGCCTGTCTCTCAGCATGCGAGCCGTCTCTCAGCATGCGAGCCAGCATCGTATCCGGCCTGTCTCTCAGCATGCGAGCCAGCATCGTATCCGGCCTGTCTCTCAGCATGCGAGCCAGCATCGTATCCGGCCTGTCTCTCAGCATGCGAGCCAGCATCGTATCCGGCCTGTCTCTCAGCATGCGAGCCAGCATCGTATCCGGCCTGTCTCTCAGCATGCGAGCCAGCATCGTATCCGGCCTGTCTCTCAGCATGCGAGCCAGCATCGTATCCGGCCTGTCTCTCAGCATGCGAGCCAGCATCGTATCCGGCCTGTCTCTCAGCATGCGGGCCAGCATCGTATCCGGCCTGTCTCTCAGCATGCGAGCCAGCATCGTATCCGGCCTGTCTCTCAGCATGCGAGCCAGCATCGTATCCGGCCTGTCTCTCAGCATGCGAGCCAGCATCGTATCCGGCCTGTCTCTCCGCATGCGAGCCAGCATCGTATCCGGCCTGTCTCTCAGCATGCGAGCCAGCATCGTATCCGGCCTGTCTCTCAGCATGCGAGCCAGCATCGTATCCGGCCTGTCTCTCAGCATGCGAGCCAGCATCGTATCCGGCCTGTCTCTCAGCATGCGAGCCAGCATCGTATCCGGCCTGTCTCTCAGCATGCGAGCCAGCATCGTATCCGGCCTGTCTCTCAGCATGCGAGCCAGCATCGTATCCGGCCTGTCTCTCAGCATGCGAGCCAGCATCGTATCCGGCCTGTCTCTCAGCATGCGAGCCAGCATCGTATCCGGCCTGTCTCTCAGCATGCGAGCCAGTATCGTATCCGGCCTGTTCGCCTTTTCGTAAAATTTCCTCTTTGACCAACTCAGGGAATTATCAGCCCTGGAGGCCAGCATCATGTTTAATTCAATGTTAGTGTCCTTTACCTCTTGTAGGGTTTGCGGATATACTGTAGGTTATTTTTGTGCTTAGAGGAGAGAGCCTGTAATTTATTTTGGAGCATGACAATTTTTGTCTCTCTCTCTCTCTCTCTCTCTTTTTTTCGTCTAGCTGTGATATTTGAGTGTACATCGGAGAGTCGCTTTATGCGCTTCCCAGAGGACCAGGTGTGAGGTGACAGAGTCTGCGTTTATCTTGAAAAATTGGTCTCTCTCTATACCCACAGTATCACAGATCTCCGGGATTTTTAGAATCGATTCATTAAGTTTCCAGTTCATACCTGGTATTGCCGTGTGAATATTGTTGCACCTTAGCTCTATGGGTGCATGGTCAGACCATGAAATATCATGGATCTCCACTTGGGTGACCTTAGGGACCAGGTGACCGGACACAGCGAAGTAATCAATTCTACTGTATGAGCCATGTGGGTGCGAGAAGAACGTGTAGTCCCTATCTGCTGGGTGCAACTCCCTCCAAATGTCTGTTAGTTTGTTAATTTTGAGGCCCCCGCGTAAATATATACCTGCTCCTTTGTTATGTAGGTTAACCCCACTTGATCTATCCATGTGAGGTTGTAGGACCGTATTAAAGTCTCCTGCTAAGACAACGCTTCCCTGCGCAACCGAGTTTAGGGTTCAGAAGAATTTTTCAAAGAAGATTGCACTCCTTTCGCAAGGAGCATATATGCTCCTACTATTATATACCTGCCATCATTGTCACGTTTAGTTAGCTGACCTTCGAATGGGATGCTATTTCGGAATAGAATGGCAACTCCGTGTTTTTTGACTTCCGAGGAGGCAGAGAAAACCTGGGAGAGTTCTTTATCCAGATATTTGGGAGTGTTGGTTTTACTGAAATGTGCCTCCTGTAGGAGCAGCACGTCAGCATGTTTTCTTTTATAGTCTGAGATAGGCTAGTTTGCTTTTTAGTGGGGTTGTTAAAGCCCGGCACATTGTGGGATATGAATGTTAACGTCATCTATTAGGGTGTGTGACTGCGCGCATCACTATGGTGTTTAACTTACCCGTGGAATCCATGTGTAGGACCAGACGATCGCTCACTCCAAGACGCACCCCTATAGGTTGGAAGGTGGGGGACGTGGAGGGTGGGGCGGAGGGGGAGGAAGGGGGGGTGGGGAGGAAGGGGGGGAAGGCGGAGAGGGGGAAGGGAGGAGGGGCCGGGTAGAGCACATAGGGGTCACAACAGAGGGGTTTGGGTACACAACAAAAAACAGAGAACGTACTAGCGTACAGAAAACAATTAGAAACACGAAGACAGGAGCCCACTCCGGGAGCCCCCGGAAGTGGCCCTTGCGCCCTGGGGTGGGCCGCTTGGCCCAGACTGACGAAGGGATCTCCCTTGCCTGCTGGGTCCTGGCCTCCCTGGGACTTGTTTGCGATCCCTTCTCTCTAGGGATCGTAGCGGAGAACGCATGCACGCCGATCAGGGAAACTTCCCGCCGGCGCATCTCCTTTGAACAGACAATAGTTGTACACCTGTTATACACCTGTTATACACCTGTTATACGCCTGTTACACAACGGTTACACGCCTGTTACACGCCTGTTACACGCCTGTTACACGCCTGTTACACAACTGTTACACAACTGTTACACAACTGTTACACAACTGTTACACAACTGTATAACTTATAACTTTAGCAACAAACACAGTAAACCACATAACTTCAACCCTATGAACTTCTCCCATAGCTCCCCCTCTCCATGTTCCCCCTACTTTTGCCCTCTGCGTGAATGTAGGGAGCCCCCCTCCCCCTGGGAATTTCCTATTGATCGGCCCCCCTATGGTGTTTGTGCAAATTTGCTCTTATCTATTATCAGAGGTACGGCTGCTTAGCCTCCTTTATATCCCATGCGTGAGTGACCACCTTCTATGTAGCAATTTGCTGGACTCTACCCCTTTGGTTGTTTCTGTGTGTTAACATGTGAGTGGTTAACATTTAGGGGGTCTATTAATCAGCAGCTAAGGTGGTAGTGGAACTACCAGCTACTATGTCGCGTATACATATATCTGTATGTTGCTAAGAGTTCATATTTGGGGATGGTCTGCAGGCAGTGACCAACTCCTTATCTACAAATAGGCCGGGGTATGAATATAATTCCCCTCACCCGCTGTTTTCCCGCTCCCTCAATCCCCTTTCCCGCCCCCTCTGCCGCCACATTCTGTGATCGTGTCCCCCGTTATGGGTATGTCACCCGATGGGCCCGACAGCTGCCCCCCGGCAGCCCGCCGCTGTGTTCTGACCCCACATGGGGGGGTCCCCGGGGTCGCTCCGGCCTCGCGGCCCACATCATGGTCCCCGACCGCGTCATCCACCAGTGCCGTCGCGGTCAGGTCCCACCGCGCATGCGTCCCGGTCAAGGTCTCGCGAGAAGCCGACGGGAGACAGTGACGTCACCGGATCAGCCCGCGAAGAACAGAGTTGCTCCCGCGCGCCTCGAGGAGGGAGCAGGAGAAGATGGCTGCCTCGCAAAAATCGTGAGTAGAGCTGCGGGAGGTGGCCGATCCCCTGATTCCCGCCAGGGGGTCGATGGGGGCCGCCGGACGGGCTCCTCGTGGCTGGGGCTTTCCTTAAGGTCTTGCTGGGTTGTTTGGGGGAGGAGATAGCAATCTTGTTGTGTAGTCGAGGAAAGTCTATGTGGAGCTCGGTGATTCTTCTTCAGCTCTGGCTTCAGGTCGTATGCCCCCAGCTGTGTGCCATGAGGTTGAGGGGGCGCCATCTTTGGCAGCAACCAGGTGAGGGGGACTTTGAAGGGAACCCAAGGACCCTACGGAGGAATCCCTCCCCATCCTCGACATGCTTTAGTGTATGTGCAACGCCGTTCTTCATAACTAGGATAGCACACGGGAACAACCACCTATATTGCACCTCCTTATCCCTGAGAACTCTAGTTATTGGGGCCATTGCCCGCCTTTTTGCCAGGGTAGAGGGGGATAAGTCTTTGAACACTTGAAATGTAATATATTCAAATTCCACTGATTTCATCTCCCTGGCAATGCGGCATGTTGCTTCCTTCGTCCGGTAGCAGTGAAACCTCATAACAATATCCCTGGGGGGGTCCCCCTGCTGGGGTCTTCCTCTGAGCGCCCGATGACACATGTCCAGCACTAGATCCCTTTCTGCCAGATCGGGGAACAGATGTTCTAACCACTTAGTGGTAAAGTCCTCCGGATCTGTGATTGATTCCGGCACCCCTCGCAGGCGAATATTACAGCGACGGTCGCGGTTCTCCCCGTCCTCAATCTTGTCCTCCAAGGATCTGACTTGGTCTCTGAGGCTGGCCATTTGTGCTTGTGTGTGGGATAGGACGCTGGCAGACTCCTCTGCCTTAGATTCCAGGGTGTCGGTGCGCTCCCCCAGGGCATCCACATCCTTTCTTAGTGCCCAGAGTTCTGACTTGAAGAACTTTTTCATGGAGGAGCAGAACTCCTTCATATCTTTACGGCGCATCACCGCCATATCATCCAGATCTTCTGCAGGGATGTCCATTTTGGGGTCCGCTGCCGGTGGTTGCGCAGGGGAATCGGGAGTCCCGGCCTTAGCTGTATCTCTGCTTTTAAAATAGGTAGATACCGGTTGCGTTTTTCTACGCAACGTTTTGGTCGAAGCCATCTCTGATGGTTGAGGTATGTTGCGCTTGTCGTGATTAAGCAAACGAACGCTTTTTATCTGCTATTTATGCAATATAATGCGCCGGGGGGAATGGAGCTCACACTCTAAGCTGCCATTCACCTTCCCACCGCGCATGCGCCTCCACGGTGACTGAACTTTAACCAACAAATTCACATAAGAGATCTATCTGGCATAAAGGGCGTTTGGCCCAGTTGATTGAAACTAATCGGATGGTAAATTTTGTATTCAATTAATAAATTCTAAATGTTATGTTTCAAGTAAATGTGTTGGTGTAAGTTCAGTCAGTGCAGCATAGCTTCTAGTAAAGGATGAAATAAAATAATTGTTCCAGTGGTTCAGTAGTAGCACAAATAGGCATATTTTAGGACTAGTGTTACTGTGGGCAGCACCACTGCAGCTATGTAACATTGTAGTGTGTGTTTGTGTCCGGGCAATCCCATCCGCACGGTGTAATCAGTGGTCGGATTTCAGCATCTTTAGGCTGCGCGGATTCTTCAAAATCCGTCAGTGGGGCTCGGATTCCCTGATTGACGTTTAATCCATTAACGGATTAATTACAACCCGATCTGTGGAACCAGGCCACGGCCCAGCTTAGTACACAGGCGAGGCACTGCCTAAGGGCAGCATGTCTCAGAAGGCGGCAAAAAGAAGAGGAAGAGTGGTAGTTGAAGGAGCAAATGCCCCCCCATTCCCAGCAGGTGTGAAGCAGGGGGTCTCCTGAGCTGAGCCCCATTAATTTCAGCTCCAGGGACCCCCTGGTTCCCGAGATACATCTCTGTAGGGGGTGCCGATTAATGGCTGCAGGTTTACACGGGCCTGTAGGAAGCCGCAAAGGGCAATATCATGGCTGTGCATTGGCTCGCGCGACACTGGCGCTTTAAAGCAGGATCTCTCACCCCCCTGCGCGTCCCCCGCCCCCCTTTATTTTCTTATTTGTATCAGTAAAGCATGTGGCAGTCGGATAGTGCTCCTCTTATGCACGAGTAAAGATAGTTGGTGTCAGTAACATAATGGATGCTTCAGTCAGTGTCGGGCTACAGCCCCAGTCCTCACTGCTGCCCGCGCGCCTGGCGGCATGGCGGCGCATGCACAGACTACAGCTGCGATCGGCGGTCTGTACGTGAGCTTGCGCGGGAGGGGGAGCGATGACGGGGGGGCGGCCATGACAGGGCATATCTCCCCATCCATTGATGCGCGCCGCCCACATGATCACGGCACGGGAACACAAAACTCTTGTCTTCCCTGCCAGCGTACGCGTCACAGCGCTTTACGCGTCCACACACACGGCCACTGGGGCCTGCCCCATAGAGGGCTGTGCTGTGTGGCGCGCACGCCACAGCGTACACCGCAGCGGCCACTGGGGACCTATCCTAACTGCAGCTACAATGTATCCTATTACTAAGGTGACATCATCTATTATTGCAGTTTGCAGCTCAAACTGCTGGGAATATTGGTGACAAATTATCATAAACAGGAACGTGTTGCTAAGATCTTGCACTGTTTGGGAGGTGGGCTAAAACCTGCTATAGAAATCAAAGAATGCTATAAAACTCATAAAAAATTACATTGAGTTAAATAATAAAAAATGCAGTAAGTATTATCTAATACAGGGGTGCGCAAACTGGGTGGCGATTTTTCAGGGGCAGCGTGGCGGTTGCAGAGGCCCGGAGCTCTTCCCCAGGGCATTTAAATGAAATGCCAAGGGATAGCGCGAGGCCTCTGTAACTTCACTTACCTTGTCTCCAGTGACACGTCGCCACGGCAACGTGCCGTCACATGACCCCGCGGCGTCATTTGATGCCGGAGACATGTTAAGGAGGGGCGTGAGCAGGGGGGAGTGCAGACTGGGGCAAGCTTGCGCACCCCTGATCTAATACAACAGAACTGAATTTTTAATGTTTTGTTTAAACGATATAAATGTCACATGTTTTGCTGCTTTAAACCTGCGGAGCTGCTACCGGCACGCCCTCCGGCGGTATGTATCTCAGGAAGCTTATAGTAAGCGCGACGTGACGGGCGACGGCTTGGTCGCGATCGCTGGAAGTCATCTCAATTTGATTTTTCCAGCGACCGTAGCCTGCCGTCGCCGGCACTATAAGCGTAGCCTTAGATTGCAGTCACCGGGCCTCAACCCTCTGTTAATGTAACTGTTATGCCCATGGTTATAAGAAGGTATGGAGGGAGACCCCCTAGGTAGCCTACGCGCGGCTAGCTGCTAGTTGCTGTTAGCTGTAGTTTGAGTGCTTTGGCTGAGAGGATTCCAGTGCTGGTGCCAGGCCTGGAGTCCAGTCCAGAGCACATCCTGAGGGGGAAGATCAGGGAAAATCTCTCTAGGGAGGTCCCTGCGCCTAGAACTATAGTATAACCCCAGTTTTCCCCAGTTGGGAGTGTGTGTCTGTTTGTACTCAGTTGTGGATATTTCTTTTTCCAATAAATACATTTTATAAACTCTTGTGTTTCTGTCTGGCGAATTGATCCCTGGTGTGATAGTCCTGGGGTCCCGTGACACCCATCTCTACATGTTACTCTCTTCATGCATGGGACATCCTGTCCTGCATGACTTGCTTCTCCCTCTCCGTGGTAGTTTTCTTTTACTTCCCCGTATTGGACCATTAGAGGACCGGGCATTCCCTTAAATCCTAATAGGCTGGACAAACTCTGCCAGATTGATCAGGTTACAGGTTGATGAAAGAGACAGGCCTGAAGCTGTCAAGGCAACTGGAAGACTTGGGCTGTCTGCCAATTATTATTATTATTATTATTTTAGTTCTGCAAACTGTGGTGTTTTACTCATAATGAAACTGAAGGTCCTTCATTCCTGTATCCTGTAAGATTTACTGACTAAATGGGAAACGCAGGTTATTGCAGAGTATTCTTAGTGGTCAGTTGTCCCCTTCAGCAACATAGCGTTTCTCCCAAGCTTTGCTAACGGACCATGACACCCTATTCTTTCTCATGCCAGTCGTTTTGGGATAAGAAAGCTGTTTGATGCAGGAAAAGAGGAAACCCAGTGAAGCGCCGGCAAACGACAGACATGAATGGTTGTTGCCATGGATAGCTTTGGTTTGCCCCAAGCATGATGATGGTTGGCTGCTGTCCAGCTGCTGTTTTTCTGCAAAGAGGCAGCAGGACAACCCAGCCACCATAGCTTAAAGATTGCAGTGCTGTATTTTTATAGGCTACTGCAAAACAGATGTATTTTGATTTTCTTCTAAGGCTGAGTCCATGGTCCGCGCTTATGCGCTGACCCGTGCTGAGGCGTGCTCACGCTCGGCAGTGAGCCCCTGCAGCCACAATGAGAGCGGCTTTAGCAGGGGCTCGTGCACGCTTCCACCGGCGTGCGGAGGCGTAGCACCTAATTTTTTTTTAGTTTTGGCGCTCACGGGAGCGCAGGGCCGGTAACGTGAGCGGTTCGCCCAATGAGGGAGAACCAGCTCCGTGCCGTCACTGGCCCGCCCCCCGACACGCCCCCGGACGACACGCGAACTAAGGCCAGGGAAAGCACCCGGTTTCCTTCAGCCTCAGCGTGCCTCCGCACGGCTGGAGTCACCATGGACTCAGCCTCAATGGAGAAAGCTACATGCCAATCTGAGCCTTTAATTGTCTGAACCAGGGGTGAGCAAACTTTTTATGCCGAGCCCCCCCCCCCCCCCCCCTTTTCATCCATGAAATTTCTCGGGCCCCCCCTGCCTGATGTAATCAAAATCACATGGGAAAAAAAACCTTTATTAAATGGTTGTGGCGGTGAAGAGGTTAACTGGGCTTGTAATAAAGTTCAGGCCCACTTGGTTAACCCTGACCCGTGTGTTAGGGTCTTAGAGTGTCAGCTCTGGGACCCAGATGCCAAAAATGTATTACTGCAACTGTATACTGATTTTGCGACATTAAAGAATTATGTGATTTTATTTCCTCTCCGGGGATGCTGGGATCGGGAGATTTCTAGGCTGTAAGTTTCAGGGTGAGTTTGGCAGAGAAAGTCTTTGCAGAATGCGTCTATGTAGCCGGGTTCCGGGTTATGGGATACCCCAAAAGTTGTATACGGAGATTGAGTGATATCCTCTGATACTGCTAAGCGCATTACTCCGCCAATCTTGTACCCTGAAAATGCTCTTACGACTCACTGCCAGAGTCCCTGCTGCAGCATCTTCCAGACAAGGTAAATGGGTATGAAGGGGTTAAAAGATATCTGCAGGTATACACAGAGTCCTTAGTATAGCATGGGACTCCCCAGTATAGCAGAGGTACCCCCATACTGTACATGCCCAGGTATCCTGAGCCTAGAGTAGGGGTTCAGGAAGATGCTCACGCTAAGGTTATGAAGCTGAGCAGATTTGCAGTGTTTAAAAGTTTATTTCTAATGTGTGCCAGGAATGAGGCTAGTGATTTGTAGGGAATATATACACTCACTCCATGCCTGACACCAGAATAGGAACTCTCAACTTGTTGCATGCAGCAGACAGGACACCACATCTTTTATTAAACGGGAATAGTTTAATATGTATAGATATTGCTGACCTGTATATGAGCTGAGGGCTTTCTAAGTTATAGACTCTGGAAGGCACAGATGGTTACTAGGCTCGGCTCCGTTGTGTCTGTCCAGGGGCCATACTTGAAAGGGCTCAGAGATGCCTAGGTGTGAGGCCATATTGGCCCTGCCATTATTATAGAGCACCCATATCCTGGCATGAAACAAGGCAACCTAACACCCTGTGCTAAACAGCCAGCCGCTGTGGAGCCTCGCACCGTGGGGGGGCGAAGGGGCAGAGGGGGCTATTTCACCTGCCTGGGGAAAAGGCTCAGGGGTGGGAAACCCTGTATGAGTGTTTTAGATTGGTTGCTAGGCGGTTGCTAAGGTTTTTTGATTGGGCTGCAGGTTTTCTGGGACCTGGACACCAGAGGTTAGAAAAGCTCTGACACAGGTCAGATTCTTCAGTTCTAAGAGTTCCATCTAAGAGTTTCATCAGTTCCATCTTGTGTGATTCACCTGAGATTCAGTCCCATTGGAGAAGTGGCCTGGAATATTTTGCTGTGTGTTTGCAATTAGGAAAGATTGGTTTTGTTATCCCAGTTTTCCAAAGTAAGTGTGTCTTTTTACTGTATTTTTGTGTAACATTGTTGTGTGCGTTCATTAGGTGAATAAACGTAATTTATTTTTATCTCTCTGCTTGCTCAATCAATGATCCCGGTAAATAAAAGTTGTAATAAGCGGGTCTTACCGTGACAAGCTTTATTTAATGGTGGCAGTGTGTGGCATAGATTGAGCCTATGTTATAAAATCCTGCGGGGTCTTATAACATAGGGGGAAACTTCAAGATTGCGAGCTCCCAAAGCAAGAGATAGCATACACACGTTACACAAAGCAGAAAAAAGCACAGGTTCTCCCTGTCACTTAGCTTAGTGCCTGCGGGCGAACATGGACAAGCAATGCACCAGGATTGTTACCCAGTGTAAAAGCTGCAGTTTACCGACAGACGGTCGGTCAGAGACACAGCTGGAGGACTTGGAATATCACAAAGCAGTTACAGCTTCACTAGAGGAGTGGACACTCACAACTGCAGTGGCAACTGTCTCTCAGCAAACCAGGGAAGAGTAGGTTAAGCCAGCCCTGGTAGAGACAGAAAGACATGGGGAGGGAATTGGCACCCCAGGACTTGCCGCACGTTTTGCCACATGGAGAAGGGTTACCCAGACAGGGGTCACATGGACCCGGGTAGCCCCCATCTCATCTGCAGTTGCAGAGCCCACCGGGACAGCCAGGATGCAAGAGGTTAATTCAGCACTGGTTAGCATGAAATAACAAGGGGAGGGAGCGGGTCACCACATGGACACTGTTGGGGGGCCATTGATAGAGAGAGCAACCGCGGTAGCCCCAATGGCTAGCGGTCTCTCTTCGCCCCGGAATTGCCGCTCTGCTCGCCCTGTGGGGACGGAGGGCTGCCCAGGACTTGGCCACACTGGCCAGGGCAGCCAAAAGCACACCTCAAAGGATTCTACAGTCTGCAGTCATTGGAAGTATTGTATTGTATGTCTTTATTTATATAGCACCATTAATGTACATAGCGCTTCACAGTAGTAATACACATGGTAATCAAATAAATAACAGATAATATGAATAACAGATCATGGGAATAAGTGCTTTAGACATTAAGGAAGAGGAGTCCCTGCCCCGAGGAGCTTACAGTCTAATTTGTAGGTAGGTAGAAATGCACCCAAAGTTGCAGAGGTTATCCCGGGGAGGGGGTGCTCTCAGTCCCACCAGATTGGTCAGTCAAACCCAATTTGTCAGGACCAGGGAAGGTCCAGTGTACCCCATCAGGGGCAACGTTCTCAAGCTGTGAGGCCGGTCGCCCGTGTGCAGCTGGCACACACAGAGGAGTCAAGTCCAGCCGTGGAATCAACCCACAGAGGGACGTCCACGGAGAGATCTGCGCTTGACCCCCAGGAAACAGCAGCAGAGTTGGAGGGACATCAGTTTGCACCAGTCCAGGTGCCACCCAGCGCTGTCCAGCGGGCACCGTTGTGCCAAGTGATCATGGGAGTTTGCCAAGCAGCTGGCTTGCGTGACTCCAGTGTCTACGTTGAGTCCCATGGGGGCCAAAGTCTAGAGTTCGTAGATCCAAAAGGCTTCCCTCACAAGGAAACAGACTGCATTCCCACCCCTCCAATGGGTCCTCGATCGCCTTGCAGAAGAGACCTGAAGGATCCTTGCCATGCGCCTGGAGAAAATGGCTCGACACACTATTAGTCAGCAGACCTTTTTTTTTATGTTATAAACATGTTCATACAGCCGTCGCTTAATAGTCCTAGTAGTCATACCCACATACTGCAGACCGCAGGGACATTCAGGAAGTTAAATAATAAAAGAACCGTTGCAAGTGATGTGTGATTGAATTGAATATGACCTGAATGTGATGTTAGGCAAAAAAGACCCGCTCCTAGAACTATATCTGCACGCCGTACAGCGGCCACATACGTAATATCCATTGGGCAGTGTGGTATTTGAACGAGAAGAACGCATAAGCGGGCAGCTAGGTGCTATCTTTTGGCTTATGTTTAGAGCCTTAGTGAAGATGATTTGAGGATTCGTGGGTAAAATACCTGCAAGAACCTTATCCTTCTTTAGAATAGGCCAGTACTTATGAAAGATTTTTTTTAGTTGTAGGGGCCATTTGGTTATATTGCGTAATGAAGGGTATCCCTTCCATTTCGTTGGATTTACGATGTTTATACTGTACTTTAAAAGTGTGGATCGATCCATCAGGTCGACCTCAGATATGGTACTATCCAGTTTGCCTGTCAATAAATTTGATCTTTAATACATGCGCTTGAGATAAAAATGTTTCGTTCATAGAGCTATTGCGTTTTAATCTAATGAATTGTCCCTTAGGTATGTTACTAATCCAGGAGGGATTGTGATGGCTGTCAGCGCGCAGATAGTTATTGGCTTGGACCTTTTTGAAGAAAGATTGTGTGTAGAATGTTATCTTGTACAAAGATAACTAGATCTAAAAATTTGATAGTGTGTGTGTGTGTGTATATATATATATATATATATATATATATATATATATATATATATATATATATATATATATATATATATATATATATATATATAATTAGTGTGTATGTGTATATATACAGACATACATACATTGTGTGTGTGTGTATGTAAACCAAAGAAAAAACAGCGCTAAGCACGAAATATCAATGCAATATATATATATATATATATATATATATATATATTAAATGCAACAAATTAATTGACCAATTAATAAGATAAATTGTAAAAGTCCAATAGTATAATTACAAGTCCTGCCCAGGAGTCATGGAGGATGAATAAACCCCACTCCACAAAAAAATGTATGAATTGCCAATTAGTAGAAGATGGGGGCTGTTGTAAGCAGGGAAGAATCACTTCCCAAAATAGATCTATGGAAAAGGGGAGAAGAAACAGCGACACAATCCTCCGACACCAACAGGGGACCCCTGATGAAGTCAGCTGACGAAACGCGTTGGGAGTGACGTCATTGCGCAACTTTGAGGATGGGATTGTAAACACTGAGGGAAGTCCTGCCTGTTGTGTGAGCAGAGAGCAGAGTGCTGATTTTCGATTGTGCTGTAAAGGCTCAAACAGACTTCCAGGCTGCCTGCATTGCTGCCAATTGAGATTGGGCTAAACGGCTGATTCCTGTTGGTGTCGGAGGATTCCAGTGGCGTCCGCAGCAGTCCCTGGAGCAGGAGGTTGTTTTTGGAGTTGTCCACTAACTGTCGGGTGATTCCCCCAGCTGTTGGTGACTATATGCAGCTACACAGTTAAAGAAACCTACCGTATTTCCTCGATTCTAAGACGCACTTTTCCCCCTATTTTCACATGGCTGAAATAGGTCTGCATTTTAGAATCGATGTATTTAAAAAAAATTAGCTAGGGGGCGCTGCTGCCGATGCCGGACGGGATATTCACAGTCTGCAGGAACAGCACATGGCTGCGATCACCCCCCTCTCCTCCCCTTCCCTTCCCATGAGGTGCAGAGGGATCAGAGAGGTCTGTCAGGGCACATCAACATTGCCCAGAAGCCAAAGTATCTCTGGAAGCAGGATTTCCTGGGACCTGAATTTAATGGGGTTTAGCACCGGAGACCCCCTGCTTCAATCCTGCATTAACAAATGAATAAAGAGATGGGGAAAAACCGCTTGGGTTGCTTCTTTTAATTCTCTGTTCAGCAGAAAACTATGTAACTGAAATTGGAGATCCCTTTTGATCTCTGGTAAGACCATGTTGATACCCACATTACAAAAGGAACTAGGAAACCGTATGCACCCATGCATTATTGAATTGCAGCTCATATTTATTAGCAGGGAGATGTACTCCTTGGTCATATGTTCATATTGTACTGGATCAATCAAAAACAGGATGCCAATACAGATGTATGCAATGTTATTACTCCGACTGGCGTGTTACGGTGGGCCATGCACATTGTTCCCGCGGGACAAGGGGCCATTGTTTTGAATCAGCCGCGCACAATAAGGACGTGGCTAACATGCCATTTCTCTCACACTAGTGAGCCAACAGGTAAATTAGCATTGGCTCAATCTGTACCTCCACATGTACAGGAAAAACAATCCTAGACGCTCTCCCAAAGCTTCCCATCGTGTCTTTTAGTACCAGTAAAAAGGGCAATGTTTGTCCTAAGTACAAGAGTCAGAAACGCAGAATGCTGAGCAGCATAATATATATTCTTCTGAGAGGTTTATTTTGCTGGGAGGCATTTTTTCTCGGGAGTGTTTGCGTACATGACCATTGTACGCCATGCTTACCTCGTCCTCCCCCCCACCCCCCCTCGTATTGGTGCCGGTCTTCATTACAAGACACTGATGTCTAAGAGGCACTAATTTAGAGACCGGTATTGGAAGTTGGCTACCACGCGTTGGAACGGATATTCAGCACTGATTCCTTCCATTGATGCCTTCACAGTTTTTCATTATTGCATTCAATTGCATTTTGATATATCGTATTGGAGGAATTAGTTTTTTGCTATGCAGCACTGATTCAGGATTTTCTATCCCTACATACATATATATTTACTGCTGTGTATCAACATATAACATACAAGATCATCAATGCTAAAAATATAGTGGAAAATAAAACTCCCAAAGTACTAAAAAAAACTAAATAGCCAGGGCTAACACCAAGGCACAGAGAGACTCAATGTTTCGGGCTAGTGCGTAAGTGTCCTTTGTCATGAGTATGGACTATTCTAATCTAGACTCTTGTCCTGGCCTAAAATGTTGAGTTGCACCTTGCCTTGGTGTTGGCCCTATGTTTTTGCAGTGTTTTTTTTATTTTTTTGTTGCTTTGATGATTGTTGTATGTTCTACTTTGATAGACTGCAGTAAAGATATTGTGCTACTCAGCATACTGCATTTTTACTTGTTTGTACTTATGACAAATATTCTTCCTATTGGTACATATTTGACTGGATGGCATTTATTAATGGCAAATGCCTATCTGATCGAACTCATCAACTGTTAACAAGCATTTTGTTGGGTTTTGTTTACGGATTGGTTACTAGTGAGTAGCAAATCTGGTGTTAAAGCGTAGAAATAAAATCAATGAGTCAAGGGTTCAAAGTAACAGGTGAGTTTATCAGCACCATGGCACCATTGAGAGAAAAGAATTCCAACAAGGAACTCAGGCCTCTGAAAACATATTGCTTGGATCACATTTTTATACATTTCAAAATGAGTAATACACCCCTTAAGGGGGCTGGCTTAGAGATAAATAATAATATGATGACATACAAAAAATGCATATTGGTTGATACATAAATATGCTGCTTACGCTATATTCTTATCCTATATACCATAGTAGTAGGCCGCCCTTAACCTTGTGACATAAGGGAGTTACTGTGTCCAGCCCTGTATGTACTGTAGCTGTCAGATAACAAAGCCTAAGATCAGCAGGAATGTCTAAGACAGGAGAAATCGCTTACGAATGCTATTTCAATTTATTACATGACTCGTAGGAATTACACAAGGGTGGGTTAGATCCAGAAGCGATACTCTGCAGAATCAAACATTCACAGTTCATTCATTCACGAATGAAACAAATAAACATTCATATAAGCAAACGCTCAGAAAATGGTGGTTTAGGCCAAAATGGAGGTGATGATAGCCACACACATTATCTCAATCTTCACACTGGTAAACAAAAAAAAAAGTGTGTGTGTGGGCCGAGCACGCGCATTTTAAGTGAAACTTCTTTGTCTTTTGTCACAGAGATTGTATTTGTGATGGTGATGTTTTCAATGAAAAATCAAAACACAATTTCAGTGACAAAACGCAAAGAAGAGTGACTTAAAACGCGCGTGCTCTGCACCCCCCACCCCCCGTTTTAGCTATTTGTACTTCTATATTTATACTAACTGTGAATTCCTTGTCTGTGTCGCCCTATGCTGCTGCTGTTGTGGAGTCCTCTGCGCGCCGAGCGCGGGAGGCTGCGCGCCGGAGGCCTCTAGGCGCCGAGTGCCGGAGGCCTCTGTGCGTGCACGCCATGCACCGGAGCCCCCTGCACGTGCGCACCATGCGCCTGAGGCCTCTGCACGTGCTCACCGAGCTGCCAGCATTGACGTCATCGACGGCCTCTTCTGCCAGCAGTGACATCACTTCCGGGAGCGCACTTCCGTCACCAACAAGGCAATTTACTCCAAGGGAAATTTTCATATGGATGCGGCCAGCATAGAAGTTTCACTTTTAAAATCGCATCAAAACAGCTGACTTTAAAAAATAAAAAATAATGGCATCAGAGAATGATGTAAACCGTGTTAAACCGTGTTAAACCGTGTTAAACAATGCCCTAAGGCTTTCAAGAGCATTAAGCAATTTAGTGGCGTTGGATGAAACTGGCATTATAGCTTTACGGAATGGAAAACACGTTAGTTTTTTGTTCCTTCTTTACTAGGAAAACCTCCTGATCGCCTTTCTTCGTGAAAAAAAATAAATATTTAACCCTTCTGTTAGATCACCAGCTCCCTGCCTTTCTACTGTAAGGACACTTTTTAGTGCAGAATTTGTGCTTAAGTAGGTCAGTGAATTAAAGGAGAGACACCCTGCTCATTGAGATGGTTGGGATTGTATGACGCAGCAAGCAAAGCACTAAAGCAGCAGGAGGCCAAAGTAACTCCATTCATTGCTAGGGCTCACAAGGACACTGATGCCGTTCAATAAAGTGCATCCTCCCCATAGCTCTGCAGAAGAATGATACCACCGTAGCAAGATCTCCAAGATCCACGGAATACAGAGGTGGCCAACTCCATTCCTCTAGGTCAAGTTTTAAGGATAACCCTGCTTCAGCACAGGTGGCTCAATCGGTGACTGTCAGAATGACTGCACCCCCTGTGCTGAAGCAGGGATATCCATAAAACCTGACCTGTTGGTGGCACTTGAGGACTGGCGTTGGCACCCCTGGTCCAATTATAATAATAATAGTAGCATGTTCTTGTATAGCGCTGCTAGTTTTACGTAGGGGGTGCTGGTTTCTCTCTGCAGTTTAAAGCTCCGCCATGTGAGCCAATAGGAAGCCAATAGGACCGGGTGATGTCACAGCTTCCTATTGGCCCGCAGACCGTGGGAGCCATAATGTGAATCCTGCATGCGAGCCCGAGCGACTACAGTCACCCCCTATGGAGGTAAGTATCTCCGGAAGCCAGGGGTCCCTGGAGATGAAATGTACTGGGTTTAGCTCCGGAGACCCCCTGCTTCAATCCTGTAATAATAATAACACATCTTCTTGGATTGCTGCTTTACGTCTCTGGGTCACTGTTTCCAAAGTTCTAATATTGCCACTTATTCAACTTCACTAACTGCCAGAAAGTTTCAAACTCAAATTGAAGGCGAAAAAAATAATAATTGGCTGCATTCATTTCACGAGATTAGTTTTAGAAAGCAAACATGTCACTTAATAAGCAGGGATTTTTATTTAAGTGAGTCTCGGCGATATGACAACTTGACAGCTATTGCTGCCATATCCTACAGTTCTGCAAAATGTGCAGGTTTTAATCGCTCTTCAGTTTCTGTTACAGTGGGTTTCTGGAGGCAAACTGAAATTATATGTTTGTCAAGTGGAGGTGAAGAGAATGCTAACCAGCTATGTACAGATTATAGTATTATAAAGCAATACATTCATCTCTTTATTAAGAAAATATTTACTGGTACCAACGGTTTCACAATGATGTGTTTGAAGAGGCAAAGAAAATGAATGCTCTGATTATCTGGCAATTCTAATGTAAAATTTGTTGTAATCCTTTCGGCAGAAAATATCCAATTCCATGTGTGTGCTTTTAATTAAAAGTCATAGTTTACGCATTTGCTGCTGTTAGGACCTTTTAGTAAAAGGCCTTACAATAAATGTCATATTTATCACCCAGAAAAGATTCCATATGATTTATCATGGGATCACTAACAGAAACAGTATTTTCTGCTGTCAGGGGTATGCATTTGATATATAATAAAATGGCTTTCTGCTTCTCCAGTTGAATCTTTGAGGTTAAATGAAATGCCTCCTTATCAAACCATATCGGCTGGAAAACCACCATGTGCTGTTTTTGTTTAGTATTAGAAGACTCCGGGCATTTTTCCGAGTTGCTTATCTCCGGATACAGACCTGTAATTTGTGCACAAAACATCAGCGTTCCCAAAATCAATATACTCTCTCCAATTTGAAGTGTGGCCTTTAAATGATTTTACAGCGTGATTATGACACAGTCCTATATCATTCATTAAGACAAACCTCTGATGTTCAACCTAAATTGTATATTCTTTTTAACACCCAATACATCAAAAGGAGTTCTATTATTTCCCCCTCGGTTTAAATCATATGCTGCAGTGGTTTATCCTAATAAGTAAATGTGTAGATTCTGTGTTTTGAAAGCGGGTCATCATAATCTGCTTTTGGTCAGTAACCCTTGTGACCTTGTTAAAGAATATGTTTAGGAACAAGTTGAAACACAAACAATGGAGTCATTCTTCAGCTGGTTGTTACTAATTGGTAAGATGCAGCCATACCACGGGATATACTCACATGACATAACAAAGACATTGCAAAACGATTTGTTACCCTCGTACAGGGGCGGAGCATAAAAACTGGTAACATTGGATTGGATAAAGTGATACATCTGACGCATACTAGTGCCTGATAGGAGGTTAGAATCTACGTCTTGTAATAGGAATGTGCGGCAGTATGTGTTGTTACTCTGTTGATTGGTCAGAGGAGGAGGGAAGCCAAGGTCGCCTGTAGAAAAATACTGTGCACAACACTAGATGCCAAGTCCAGGAGCAGATAAGAAAGTAACGTCCAAGAGTAAAAATGTGAAGAAAGCAGCTACAAAACAGGAGATTTTTGTGCTCATTCTTAAAGGGACAGTCGTACATCCTTTCAACCTCAGGCTAATGTCATCATCAAAGTGAGTACCAAAGTACCAAGGATTAATGGGGCCGATTCCTCAAGCGCCGGTACGGGTTAGCGCACCAGATCCGGTGTCCATTCCCATTGACTTGAATGGGGGATGGCGGTAGAACGGATGTGCTAACCCATACTTGATGAATCTGCCCCCATGTGTGTACACAACAGCCCCTTCAGGCCTAATACATGGAAATATACTGCTAAAACATTTCCTTCTATCCCAAAAAACATCTTCTCTGTTAAACTGCGATACCATGTTGCTCAGTCGCACTAATCACGTTTGGTTTAAAGGCAGCTTACCACTTCTTCACAAAACTTAGCCTGTGGTGTACCTGTACTGTGGCTATGTACACTGACTGGCATGATCTTGATATCTTATATGGAAGGTGTCCTCCCTTAGTTTCCTATGTCATGTGCAGTATAGCACTGGAAGCATCAGCCATTTGAAACTATGTACAATCTCGCACATATCCCAAAACAATGACGCCCCGGTAGTACATCTGGTAGGTTTCCTGTTGTGTTTATTTTTTATTTTTTTGCCCCTCCATAGTTCCTGGCACAACCCCATCTAATAAGTAGTGAGAAATTGAGAAAAGGAAGGCCCAGGCACAAATCTCTTAGGCTATTTCGAATAACGTTAACCTAAATTAACATAAGGTTAATTGTAATGCTTTCTACGTTATTCCCTTTAATGGATAATGCTAATCCAGTTCTAGTCCTTTAAATAGTGCAGCGTTAAATTTGTACGAGACCTATTTTAGTAGAGCAGCCAGTAGTTTGTATACCTTCCCAGAATCCCTTGCTGCAGGTGAAGCACTGTATGCTAGGAAATAATGGGGGGAAAGCCAGGTTGCAGAGCCGTCTGTCACGTGCTGACAAGTAATTTGTATTTGTTAGACCTGCTGAAACACTCCTTTTTATACAACATGTGGGGAGATGCCTGTGAGCAAACCTAGGAAATGTCATTTGGAGTAACAGCACCTTTAGGGAGGACCTACAGTATTTTAACACCACGTTATTACAAGTCAACGCAATCCGGTGCTAATTTTATGTCGCATTAGGCATATGCTAATGATCTATACAACGGCTGTTTTTATATATACAGATGCAGCGGCCGTTATTTGAACATATCACGCGTTGTATACCTCGGAATAGCCATGTCATGGCGCCTCATTACCGCTTGTTGACTCGTGTTTTATCGAGTGCAGAAAATGGCATTTTAGTGTTCTGGTTTTTAAACACCTGCAGATTGACACAGTACTGTACACATTACAATTCATTCATTTCTGCCACGGAAACGCAAAGAATTGCACCCAAAGAAATCAGGATCCATGAAATTCAAACAAAGCAACCGCGTGGGGTACAGCCGCGCACACGAAAATGGCTCCGTGATATGTTCGAATAACGGCCGCTGCATCTGTAACAATTACCTTTGTGGATATGCATTAAACTCATGGAAAATATCTGTTACGGTTTTGGGTAATGTCCCATTATTTAGCCTAATAAAATGGAGTTTGGTGCATTTGTGTCTTGGAGCTATATTTACTTAGAAGGTCTACTCCAAGAGACACCTTCCTGGCTGGAAGACAGTGAGCTTGTATGGTCCATTGACGTGGTCGGTCATGATGGGCCATGCTCCATTATCTACCTTCTGGGCTGTTAGACACCTTTTTAAAAAGTTTACTCTATTCTTCTGAAGATCATATTTACTAAACTGTTCCAGGAGATGTCCTATGGAGTAGCAAAGTTTAGTAGATATGGTCGGAGATATCATAGTGATGCTCTTGTTAACGATTGGCTCGCTGGTGACCTGCTCTCCTTTTTCATGCTGGAAACACGAAGGTAAATAGCCACGGACACAGTGGTCTCCCAGGGACCAGAAAATAGTGGTGAGGAAGAGGAACCATGGTACAGAAAAAGAATCCTAAATATGAATGCATCCTTCCGGTGGTGAATAAGTGAAAACATGGGAAGGGTGTTGATCAAGAGAGAAATCTGATTTCCATTGACCCTTTGAGTGCCGTAACGGCCGCGACACTCGGTGATCATGGTGTCACTGACTGGAACGCAAGGAGGTGCCCTCCTCTTCCGTTCCTCTGCCGGCTACATCGCGTTCAGCGCGCCACAGAACACGATCTCCCATAGAAAATGAGCAAGAAAGCCCATGACTTGGCCACTACGTCTTGGGTTCCTTGGAGTGCCAGACCCCATTAAGTGATAACTACGTCAAGGGGCATCCAAAAGGTTCAAATAAAATAAAAAAGGTAATAAAAATGTTTTGCCTTCTACTGGACCGATAGAACTATAAATGTAGGTTGAGTATCTCACCCAATTAGAATTGAACAAATGTTGGAGATACGTCGGGTTTATTTATTTTGATAGAGGTTTGTACTGTTTCAGACAAAGTTAGAAATGCATCTTCATGCATTAAACTTTATGGGCAAAATATTATTCAAACATGGTTTCTTCATTTTCTCAGAACAATTGGAAAAGATTTACACTGCCACAGGGGGCTCCACTCCAGTCCTCAAGATTCCCCAACCGGTCAGGTTTTAAGGATATCCCTGCTTCAGCACAGGTGGCTCAGTTCACGACTGATTGAGCCACCTATGCTGGAGCAGGGATATCCTTAAAACCTGAACTGTTGGGTGGAGTCAGGGGGGGTCCTGAGGACTGGAGTTGAGCCCCCTGTATTAGCACGTTGAACTCTGGGTACCAAATTCTCTATCAACAAGCCATCGTGTAGCAATCATTGTAATGGATGACCGTGTGTTCTTGACGAGAGTATTTTCTGCTGCTGAGTTGTTGTTTTTTAAATCTGCCTTTCTCTTATTGAGATTCTTTGCAGCATATATCATTTTTTCACTGTATTGAGCCAGCACGAAACCTTGTATTCAGCCTTCGATAATGAGCCTATTGATTTGACCATTAACTTCAACCTATGCATGAATGATTGATTAGATGAAGGAGAAGTTATTTTGGCGGATACCTCGTTAGCTCTTTGAGGTGCAGGGCTTTTTTAGTGGCAGTTCCATAATTCAATTACAAATTGTAATTATGTATAATTGCTGCATGGTTTCATTATGAGTATATGGGTGAATGAGTGTGTGTATACAGGGCCGTTCGACTGCACCTAGCCCCGCGCTTAGAGGCCCTGCGCTCTTCCCCACAACATTGAAACTGCGATTGCTGGGGGAGAGCGCAGGGTCTCTGCAAGTGCCGGCATGTCCTCCAGCAATCATGTGACTACGCATCGCCATGACTGTGCGACGTAGCTGGAGGAGATGCTGGCTATGGGGAAGGTAAGAGGCCTTGCCATACTCCCCGCCGGTAGGCAACATGATACGGAATGGGACATTTGGTCACAGCCATCTTGCCGCCGGCGCGCAACTCAACCCGCCGCTGCAGCCAATCTGTCGCTGGAATCTAAGGTCAGCTTTATTACTGTTTAGTGTAAGGGGTTAATGTAAGGGGTTTTAGCACTTGGGGTAGGGGGTTAATTTAAGGAGTTTTACATATTAATATTTTCCTGTCTGCAAGTTTTGTGTGTCACCAAATGAACTATTATAGTTTGGGATCTGAGGACTATATTCAAGTATCCATTTGTGAATGATTGGTGGTGAGAGGGGTAAATCTAACGCTCGTTCTTTTCAGGCTGTAGATACGTCAGTCAAACAGCAGCAAAAACCAATGTTGACTTTGAATATGATAGTCCACTAATGAAGACAGAAGTTCCCGGACCTAGATCCAGAGTAAGTAAATTCTTGTAACCTTTTAGAGTGGCCCTAATGACCCAGATACGTAATGGGCACTTGCTCATTTGCTAGGGGCAGATCGGGAGGGCCTCGTCCAATCCAAATGGACCATTTTTGGCATCCGGGCACAAGTTGTGTCATGTGATCGCTCCATGATCTATCACATGATGTGGACGTGCAGGAGGTCCGGTGGTTCTCTAGTGCTACCGGGCCCCAGGCCCTGCAAAAGTTAATAGTTTGGGCAGTTTAGTTACGTCACTTTTTAGCTGCAAAGGGGAAGTTTGCACCAGTAACCGTAATATCCACTTGCAGTGGTGGAAATGGCCGATGTTAAATGTGGAAATTTAACCGATGTTAAAAAAAAAAAAAAAACTTCCCCAACCCCCTGTGTTTTTAAAAAAAAAATAGGTTTGAAGCTGGGGGTCTCCCGAGCTGAACGATATTAATTTCAGCTTCAGGGACCCCCTTCTTCCCGAGATACGTTCCTCCATATGGGGTGCTGGTAGCAGCTCTAGTTGGGGCTATCATAATGGCTGTTTTAAAAGTACTGCGTCACGTGGCCAATAGGAAGCCGTGACATCATTTGCAGTGTGGCTTCCTATTGGCCCGTGTGACAGGGACATTTAAGCCTGCGGAGATGCTACCGGCACCTCCTACACAGGTATGCATCTCTAGGAGCAGGGGGCCCCCTGGTGCTGAAATGAATGCTGTGCAGCTGCGGAGACCTCCTGCTTCCCACCCAGGGGAAACATGTTCCAGAGCATATGCTCTTTTTAAATAGAACAAAAGAAAACGCAAGACCCTCATAGTGTAATATATACAAATAAAACCATTTGATAAAAAGGTGAGATATGCACGCACAAGATATATAGAACAGACAGGCATTGAGGTATAAAAACCAGTGTTAGAGAAGCTGCCCCACGTCCACTGCAGAGGCTCCACGGATTCCGGCATGCACCCTCTCAGTGGCTCCGATCCTGCTCCCGGGATAACTCTGGTAGTCACAATGCTGATTTGCATTCAGTTGCAGCCCGCACTCGCTGGCGTCTGTCCACCGTCACTGCAGGGCGGTACTTCAGAAAAAGTCCAGAAAAGGCACAAATTGAGCAAAAAGAGTACAAATGATATATATCACAGTACACAATAAACTCCAACATTTTTCGTGACAGAATGTCACTTCTTCAGGATACACCTGAAGAAGTGACTTTCTGTCACGAAACGCATTGAAGTTTGTTGTGTACTGTGATATATATCATTTGTACTCTTTTTGCTCAATTTGAGCCTTTTCTGGACATTTTATATAGCCAAAATGGCTTATTGACATAGGAGACAATGCAATCAATGAGACTAAGACGCTGTACTGGATCGGGGTCACGATCAGCTGTGGGCTGTAACATACCGGGTGCTATCCCGACACAGCCAATCAGAGAGGACGTTTGCTCTCCCCTCCATTCACCAGTAGAGTACCGCCCTGCAGTGACGGTGGACAGACGCCAGCGAGTGCGGGCTGCAACTGAATGCAAATCGGCATTGTGACTACCAGAGTTATCCCGGGAGCAGGATCGGAGCCACTGAGAGGGTGCATGCCGGAATCCGTGGAGCCTCTGCAGTGGACGTGGGGCAGCTTCTCTAACACTGGTTTTTATACCTCAATGCCGGTTTATTCTATATTTATTTATTTATAAAAATATTTTACCAGGAAGTAATACATTGAGAGTTACCTCTCGTTTTCAACTATGTCCTGGGCACAGAGTTATAAAAAAAATACATTGTTACATTAAAAGAACAGGGTTATACAGTGAGCTCAGAGACATTTCATGGACAGATAGATTTGGAACATTGGGTACAGGGGATAAAGGGCTTGCGAGTTTCAGATTTGAAATAGAGCAGCTTTTAACATAACTTTAAAATAACCAAACATCAGTGAACGGCAGCAAATGGCTCACACCCTTAGGCTGCCCTTCGGCTGTGCCATAGGCTGTCCGCCTTTGGGGCAATGCAGACATACACTGGGGTGGTTGAGATTGAATCTGTTGCAGCTGTTAACAAAAGCTCTTTGTGTCCCCATGGCTCATTAACATTCCTGTGGGTGGGGTTGACGTTCCATAAAGTACAAGCACATGTTAACCCTTAGCACACTGGTCCTGTGCAGAGGGGAGCAGCTCTTGGGGAGCCCCATCAGACTGTCTGCCTTTTGGGGCACGTATATCTTGTACGTGCATATCTCACCTTTTTTATATAATTGTTTTATTTTTATATACTACATTATGAGGGTCTTGCACTTTCTTTTTTTTTCTATCTATTTAGTTGGTGATGTCCTGACATCTCCATAACCCGCATAGCAGCAGACCCTCCTTCTCAAAGGGACGTTGTTTACATTGTTAGCGGTGATTTATTTGCTCTATATGACCTTAACATCTTCATTGTACTTATTTACACTGTTTATCTGTGACAACTGAGTCACTTTGGTCACTATTTACTTAGAGTATACTAGTCACTTGTTAGGTCTTATTTGACCATTATTTCACATTTTATTAATTATTTACACATTTAGTGCGCTTGGACATTTATCTGCTGTTTTTAAATCGGACTTAGCACAATAAGTTTGTCAATAAAACAAACAAAACCAAAGTAATGTTCCTTCATACTTCCCAATAACATTCTTCCGGATGATACAAGATGTCGGGACACAGAAGTTGTGCTCTGAAACTCGAGGGTGGTAGGTTCTGGGTAAAAAGGGAAGAGCTGTTTTTGCTAAAGGAGTACTAGACACATGGAGCAGCCTTTCAGTGGGGGTCAAATGCAAGCAAATCATTGAAGGATGCTTGGTACAGGATCAAGGGCACTGTGAGGGTAGAAAGTACAAAATACACTGGTAGAAACTACCATTTTGTCGTCCGTACAGAAAATGGGCAGACTTATGCTGCTGTGTTATTTGCTAATAGCTGGGATCACCAGGTTCATATTGCATTGATTAATGTGTTGGCGCTGAGCTGCGCCTCTTGTCAGAAGCATCTCGATGAGGCTCCTCACTGACACCGCGGTTAGATACATTTCATTTGGTAATGAAAGTTTTCCTTTGGGGCAGGAAACCCTCCATTTTGCTTTCCCAACATTATGTAAGTTGCTGTTCCTCAAAATAATAGTTACTATGCACCCAGGTTTCAAAGTGAAATCCTGTAACTTACTCGGCCTGTTTTACTGGCAGCTCCGTTTAAAGTTAAAGTATATAGTTTCTTAAATGAAGGTTATTGGAAAGGATAATAAATAAAATCAAGTGTTGATTAAAGCAGCAATCCCCCTCAGAGGCCTTTAGGAGTTTAAATCCTATAATGTTTAGTATCTTGCACTTAAGAATGTCCTGCTCTTCAAAAATAAATAAACATCTCTCTCTCTCTCTCTCTCTCTCTCTCTCTCTCTCTCTCTCTCTCTCTCTCTCTCTCTCTCTCTCTCTCTCTCTCTCTCTCTATCTATCTATCTATCTATCTCTCTCTCTCTCTCTCTCTCTCTCTCTCTCTCTCTATCTCTCTATCTCTCTATCTCTCTATCTCTCTATCTCTCTATCTATCTCTCTATCTATCTCTCTATCTATCTCTCTATCTATCTCTCTCTCTATCTCTCTCTCTCTATCTCTCTCTATCTCTCTCTATCTCTCTCTATCTCTCTCTATCTCTCTCTATCTCTCTCTATCTCTCTCTCTCTATCTCTCTCTATCTCTCTCTATCTCTCTCTATCTCTCTCTCTCTCTCTCTCTCTCTCTCTCTATCTATATATTGTATCTATCATGATTTTTCACACACTTTTAATGTTTAATCCCCAGCATTTGGGGTTACCATGGTTACCTTTACACTGCACAGGGCGCGAGGGAGGGCTCCATATTAACCTCCCGGACACTGAATGAAGCATCAAATGTAACAAAAACCGTATTGGAAAGGGCAAGAAGAAAGCTCTCAAGTCATTAAAAAGGCGATTGGTGCTGGCCACTGCTTAACAATTTTAGAGACATCGACAGCGTATTTGTTCTGGCTTCTGAATGATGTTAACACAACCCTATTCTCATTTTTCTTTCCTCTAGGAATTAATTAAGCAGTTGAATGCAATTCAGGTAAGCCGCCTTATGTATGTGTAATTAGCGGTCTCTGTAGGGTTACTGGCAATGCACGTCTTTAACCCAGGAGGTGCTGGAAATCCTGCGTAATACGGCAGGCAGCAGCGTATAGGGGTCCGCGTTAAAGTGAATAAGTAGTGATTCACTGTTGCTGTTCATGGGCAGGTCATTATGTAAAAGAATATGTTTAGGAATAAGTTGAAACGCAAACAATGGAGTCATTCTTCAGTTAATCAGTTAATCAGTTAATCAGTGGCGGTGAGCATTGGATAACGCATTTCGGCATAGAAAACCAGCCCTTAGGGTTGTATTGTAAAGCGTTGGATATGCCATTCGTTGTAAAGTGATACGTTGGATAGCGAGGACTACCTGTACACACACAACTTTAACAAAGAGCATGCAAAAGGATATACAGGCATACCCCGGTTTAAGTACATTTTCGCTTTACATACATGCTCCGGTCCCATTGCGTACGTTAATGTGGGGTATGCCTGTACAGGCAGTCCTCGTTTTACAACGCTTCGCTTTACAACGAATGGCTTATCCAACGCTGTGCAATGCATACGTATGTTCATTTTTACAGCGCCAAAATGGCTTATCCAACGCTCTTACAACGCTTTGCAACGTTGTGTGTGTGTATATATATAATATTATACTATATTATATTATACTATATAATATTATATTATACTATATAATATATTATTTATTATGTTATATTATATATATAATACAGTATATACACTATATAATTTATGTGTGTGCTGCATATCTTATTGCCTGCATAAAATATTTGGTGTATTTTAGTGTTAAAAATGCCTTCAGGAACGGAACCTTTCATTTAAACAGTGTTCCTACGGGAAAACGTGTTTCGCTTTACGTTTCGCTATCCAACGCCATTTTGAGTAACACATTGTGTCGGATAACCGAGGACTGCCTGTATCTTCCCTATACAGGGGTGTGGCTACATTTAGTAACTTGTGATTGGATAGAGTGATACATCTATGATTCATACTAGTGTCTGATAGGATAGAATTTGCTTCTCCTAATTTGAAATAGTACCGTGTGCAAAAAATGTGTATGCTAATAGAGTGGGTTGTCTTATAAGAGAAAGTTAAGGAAGTAATCTGCCCAAGACCTGTGCCCGTGTGCAAAAAATAAAAATACTATTCAGGAACTAAATAACGAACAAAGAATACTGCAGAATGGAATTTCTTAAATGGACACTCGCCCAAATCCTTTCAATTACCCAGATGTGGGTACAGAGTGATGTATATTACATAAATAGAATGACATACCAAACAGGGACAAACAAGCGCAAACCGCTCATGAGCGCTTACTAAATATATATAGCATACAGCAATATCACCAGGGGATCAAGCTACCGGCACAAGTTGTATGCTGTAACTCGCATTCGACTCCTTTCAGAAGCGTATTGAACAGCCTGGCAATAAAGGGTGTTAATGCAGTCTCGCGGTGCAGCCAGAACAATCAGAATGCTAATGTTTCTCAACCGTGCAAGGTATAGGGCGAGGGCGTATCATGCTGTGTGATACTGGACACTTCATTTAACCTGTTGGGAACCATACAGTGTAGCACTGATTAGTAACCAAAGCTCTTGGCCTATTTGAAGTGGATGTACCTGCTAAAAGTTCTCTCTCTATCTCTCTATCCTATAAACAAAGAAGCCCCAATGCACATCCAGTATGACAAATTATTTCGTACATGACTGTTTTTTCTCTCTCTATAAATATGGGTAATTCAGTTCAATCATTTGGCCAAAATATTTCAAGCCTGCAAACGGGTCACGGTAAACCATATCCGCGGGTTCCTACACTACCTTTTTTTATACCGTGTCTCTTGTATTTATTCCACAGGGAAGAGAAAAGAGGAAACAAAACAGTAATATTGCCAATAGCATGGGACGTGTGACGTAGGCGGTGCCATGGGGGTGAATATTTAGGAGCACTATGAGCTACAGTGCAGTTAAAACTGGTTAAAAAACAGCAGTGCCCTAGTGACTAGAGGGGGAACAATCTAAAAAAAAAAAAAAGGCAACAAAAATCTGAATGTCCCAGCTTATTGCTGCAACAAAGGTCCCCTCCACCTTTCCTGGGGGCGAAATCTCTCAGTACATTATTCACTTGTGTGTACTGGGACCTGTTGATTAAATGGAGATGGGTGGGTGAGCTTAAGCCGAGGAGGGGGGGTCACAGGCCTCCCAAACTATTTACAATTAGACATACACAATCGCAAGCTCAAAACCCAGACCCGCAGTGTTATATATTTATATATTTGCCTTGAGAGATTTCTCCCCTCAGGAGTGGAATAAATACAAAAGACACCGTATAAAGTAGGTAGTGTGGGAACCTGGTGAGGTGGGTTACCGTGACGGTTTGATCAAAGGATTGAACTGAATAAACATACAGTAATGTTCTCTGCTGTGTGCTGGTTCTTCCTATTAAATCACAATGCAATGGCTGCGTATATTTCAGCATTACTAGCACTGCATTTAATGTTCACTAATGACGGCTGTAGGGCAGGCCACTGTTTTCCTAGATCAGTGGGGTTTCCCATCACGGGGTTTTGGGAATCCCTAGGGGTTTGTGTGGTGTCTCCAAGGGGTTTGCCAAACAAATATGTAATGGCGGATCCCAGGCAGTACAGTGCGGAATCGGACATTTGGTCATGGCTGTTTCACTGCGACCAAATCACCACCAGTGTTCGGCCGCAGACGGACCCTCCACCGCAGCCGATCCACCGCTGGAATACCTACCGCCGGCCGCTTTAAGGTAAGTTTTATTCCTGTTTAGTGTAGGGGGTTAATTTAAGGGTTTTAGCAGTTACTGTAACGGGTTTTAGCGGTTAGCGTAAGGGTTTTTAGGATAAGGGCTATTGGTAGAGGATCAGAAAAGGGGGGGGGGGAAACACAAAATGAGTGTGTCTCCTAAAGAATTCACTATACTGCACTCCTACTTAATATAAAATGTAACTTTTAATATAATTACATAAAACATAAATTACCAAATCGTTGTGTATTGTGCATTAAAAATAAATTAAATTATCAAAACAAGCGTATGTGTCAGTGATTGTACGTTGGAATAATCTCAAACAACAATTATATTAGAGATAGCAGGGCACAAAACGCTAATAGTCAGGGTAAAAAACCCCCTCTGGGACACCTATGAGAACAAATACATATGTGTATATGTATAGATGTAACTAATAAACTCAGTGAATGATAGTATCACAAGACAGCTACCTGCTTAAACTAATAAATCACAGAGCACTAAGGGATGATAATATAAGGATGTATAACCATCCACTTAATATAGAAGTGCTGCTAATAGTGTGATAATGGAGGATGAATGATTCATAGCGTAGTGAAGCAATTGTTCACAGCATCATAGTCAATGAATCATTATATAGCTCACTCCAAATGAACATGTCACATATAAAGCAGGAGGTATGTACACTGAGTATTAGTAAAATGACCAATTTAAATCTACATAGATAGAGCCAGAAGACTACAAAGCACTACATAAAAGCAGCTCCAAGTAGGAGACTGACAACATTGCGCGTCCAACGCGCGTTTCCCTCCAGCAAAGGAGCTTCCTCAGGGACAAATTTGTCCCTGAGGAAGCTCCTTTGCTGGAGGGAAACGCGCGTTGGACGCGCAATGTTGTCAGTCTCCTACTTGGAGCTGCTTTTATGTAGTGCTTTGTAGTCTTCTGGCTCTATCTATGTAGATTTAAATTGGTCATTTTACTAATACTCAGTGTACATACCTCCTGCTTTATATGTGACATGTTCATTTGGAGTGAGCTATATAATGATTCATTGACTATGATGCTGTGAACAATTGCTTCACTACGCTATGAATCATTCATCCTCCATTATCACACTATTAGCAGCACTTCTATATTAAGTGGATGGTTATACATCCTTATATTATCATCCCTTAGTGCTCTGTGATTTATTAGTTTAAGCAGGTAGCTGTCTTGTGATACTATCATTCACTGAGTTTATTAGTTACATCTATACATATACACATATGTATTTGTTCTCATAGGTGTCCCAGAGGGGGTTTTTTACCCTGACTATTAGCGTTTTGTGCCCTGCTATCTCTAATATAATTGTTGTTTGAGATTATTCCAACGTACAATCACTGACACATACGCTTGTTTTGATAATTTAATTTATTTTTAATGCACAATACACAACGATTTGGTAATTTATGTTTTATGTAATTATATTAAAAGTTACATTTTATATTAAGTAGGAGTGCAGTATAGTGAATTCTTTAGGAGACACACTCATTTTGTGTTTCCCCCCCCCCTTTTCTGATTCACTTTTCAGTTCACAGTTTGCACCCACTTCTTCAATTACCACATATTTATTCATTACTTTGCTTCAATTGGTGTGGTCTTGTGATCACTCCCTAACCCTAGTGTTTTCTCTAAAACTATTGGTAGAGGGTTTTAGGATAAGGGCTATGGGTATGGGGTTTTAGGGTAGGGATTTTATGGTATGGGCAATGGGTAGGGAGTTTTAGGGTAAGGGCTTGGGGTTGGGGTTTTAGGGTATGGACAATGGGTAGGGGTTTTTAGGGTAAGGGCTTGGGGTTTTAGGGTATGGATAATGGGTAGGGGTTTTTAGGATAAGGGCTATGGTTATGGGGTTTTAGGGTATGGGCAATGGGTAGGAGTTTTTAGGATAAGGGCTATGGGTATTGGGTTTTATGGTAAGGGCTATGGGTGTTAGGTTTTAGGATAAGGGCTATGGGTAGGGTTTTTTAGGGTAAGTGCTTAGGGTAGGAGGTTTTAGGGTAAGAGCTTGGGGTAGGGGTTTAGAGTAAGGGATTTAGGTACTTACCTTAGCGGTGAAGTGGCCGGCTGAAACAGGTTCCAGCGGTGGGATGAGTCACGGTGAAGTGCCGGTGGTCATTTGGTTGTGACAAACCGGCTGTGACCAAATGTCTTAGACCGGGACAGTGGGTTCCTGAGCCCATGTGGGCACTGCGCACATAGTTAGGCCCAAAACTGCACTGTAACGGGGTTTGTATAGCTGTCAATTACAGAAGGGGCTTCCAATGTAGCTCCCCATAATGCTTTGCATCCACAGGGGCAAAGCATTGTGGGGATTGACTTTGGGAGCAACCATACTAATTGACTGCTACACCACCCATGCGGTCTCCACACACTGAGGTGCAGTTTGGGACCTTATTAAGTGTGTTTTGCCCCCACAAGCTCAAGACACTATACTGCCTGGGATCGGTGAAACAGTTTTGTTAGCAATAATCGGAGAAGGCAATACAATTTATTAATTAGGGGTTCTCAGAACAAATATTTTAAAGCAGGGGGTGGACAACGTAAAATAAGTTGGGAACCGCTTCCCTGTGTATTACAACGTGTCTCAGTATCACTCACAATGTTCCCATGGTATTCGGTGGCAGTATTTCTGCAGTAAATTAGAATATACAGTAGCACTACAGAAGCCTTTCTTTTTTTTTTTTAACATAATTAAACTGGTGGAGGCCCGCCCAGAATTAAACCACACTATTTTTAGCTTGAGGGAATAGCCTAGTTCCTGAGATACTTGTATTTTAGCTCCCTCCAGGGGAAACAAAATGGCCACCAAATGTTGTGGGTCATGTCAGTAGGAAGCCATAAAATCATGCGTGCGACTTCTTATTGGAATTTAAATACCCAGCTGAAACACCGGTAACTTCACTGGTAAGTATCTCTGAAACCGGGCAGCTTAGAAAAAGAGCTGTTTAGTTGCCAACGTCACCGGTTAATATATAGGGGACCAGGATGTCCCGAAGCTGAAAATAGCGGCGTTCAGCTCCCATCCTATAAAACAAATATCCAAATGACATATAAGAAAATAACTTTTGTTAAATGTGAGCATGAAATGTATACGATTGGGCCTGAGAAATGTATACGATTGGGCCTGAGAAATGTATACGATTGGGCCTGAGAAATGTATACGATTGGGCCTGAGAAATGTATACGATTGGGCCTGAGAAATGTATACGATTGGGCCTGAGAAATGTATACGATTGGGCCTGAGAAATGTATACGATTGGGCCTGAGAAATGTATACGATTGGGCCTGAGAAATGTATACGATTGGGCCGGAACAATATTTTCATGTCCATACCTGGGAGGTGACCGGTGCATTATTCACACACATTTGCCTATTTTGCATCACCTAGAACGCCGACGCTGTGAACTTTTTCTGTAACTATGAGGAGAGCCGCGGGAACTACCTGGTCGATGTGGATGGAAACAGGATGTTGGACCTATACTCTCAGATTGCATCCCTTCCAATTGGTAAGTGCGAGCAGTGCTGCGGGTGTCTGTTGTCTGTACAGCTGCTGCTTCATGGCATGACTTTTATAGTTATTATAGAGGTGCACTCAATATATCTGCCATGGGTGCCCTCTTCTTCATTGCCTTAGGGCAGGGGTGAGCAAACGTTTTATGCCGAGCCCCCCTTTTCATCCATGAAATTTCTCGGGGCCCCCCTGCCTGATGTAATCAAAATCCCATGACTCCGTTGATCTCTTCCTGGTCCTGCTGGATTTCCCTGGGGATATGTGATCACGAGGCAGGGGCCTGCTCCGTCCCCTCCAGCTGCTGGAAGGCCCTGCTACCAGTGGGTGTGCAGCTCATTGGTCTGAAAGGGGAACCACCTCCTCCCCGCCAGATCTTCTCTTCCCCCGCAGCAGCAGACACAGCAAAGCGTGCAGCTGCAGCTGGAACATCAATCACTCCACGGTGCGGCCAGACCCCACACACTCTTCCTCCCTCCCCCAGTGTCTCACTCTCTCCCTCCCCCCAGTGTCTCTTCCTCCCACCAGTGTGTCTCCCTTCCCTCCAGTGTCTCTCTCACCTTACCCCAGTGTGTCTCCCTTCTCTCCAGTGTCTCTCTCACCTTACCCCAGGGTGTCTCCCCTTCCCCCCCAGTGTCTTTCTCTCCCCTTCCCCTTAATGTCTCTCACCCCCATGTCGCAGTTTTACCCTCCCTCCCCATGTCTCTTTTTCACCCCCCTCCCCATGACTCTCACACACTCACGTTATCACGCTGCATTCAGCAAGGCAAAAAAGGTGCTGCATGATCTGTGCAGCACAGTGCCACCTAATGGCTGAAGGAGAAATTGCCGCTACCGACTGCTTTTCTCTCTGCTCCTGGCAAAATCGCCCCCTGCCTGCCTGTGCGCGCCTGCCTGTCCGCGCGCGCCTGCCTGTGCGCCCGCTTGTGCAGCATGTTTTGGCGTCTGCTGGCCCGCAGACGCCAGGTTTCGCTGCCTGCGCTCCCCCTAAACAATCTTGTGCCCCCCAGTTTGCGCACCGCTGCCTTAGGGAATCGCATGAATGAGAGCCTCAATTCGGCAATAAACGGCACTTCAATGGACTTTGTAAAAAAAACAAAAGTGACGTTTTATTATAGGTTGTGCAAAATCTTGACATTGGTCCAAGACAGGACCGAAACGTCGATCCTATAATAAAACTGCACTATTGATTTTTTTTTTTTTACAAAGTCCTCTGGAGTGTAGCTTATTGCCTTTGCAGGCTCTGATGGATGACTTTACTTGTAATCAGTATACACAGCCATTGTATGCTGTAGCACACTGGCTCCTGGTGTCTCTGCCGGACTTGAGCTATGACTAGTCTTGGCCAACTGGCTCGATTCTGTCTCGGCACAGCCAATGCTCTGTTCGTTTTGTTTTCTGTACCATAAAAAGCATTGTCTTTGTTTTTCTTCCGCTGAATAAAGCAGAGGAAGAATATAAAATGATTTCCTTTTAAGAACTGAAGTTTCAGTAAAGGTTGCTAAGCTTTGGCACACCTAAACGCCATTCAAGTGGCCTTTATCTTTTTATACAGTACATGGACGCAATGGCAAGGATCCCATTATCTGAATGCAGGGATTACAGGGTAACAACTTTAGCCCATATGGGCGATTTAATGTCCATGATATCAGTGGAAGTTTTACACTCCCTTTTTTAGTTGGCCTCTGCTGGAATACAGTGCTTTTTTTATGCATAAATATGTCTAACTGAACCATTGCCCTTCTGCCTATCACTGCAAAACAGTTCTGATTCCAATCAGTTTCTGTACGAGTTAAATCGTAGCAGTGCAGTAACATTTATCATGGAAGGCAGACTGGTAATAGAGGTCTGTGGGAGAGAGATAAGGAATGTGACTTAGGAAATAGTTAGAAATTCAACAGAATTGATAAGCCATCTACCCGATATGGGTCGGGAAACTGGTAAATATGTACTCAAAACAAGAGATTTTTTTTTTTTTTTTTTTTATTCTGCAATTCCAAGACTATTTAAAGAAAAATGAGGTACACATATTGTATACATTTTTATCAAATTAGGTCAAAAGAGCTTTTCTGCGTGCAATCACTGGTGCTCTGTATAATGAGCTGAGCTGAAGCATTAGGTTTGAGGCACTGGCACTGACTGAATCAAATCCCAGTGTCGGCTCTCTTTGACCTTGTACAAGTAACTTTATCTCTGGCGCTAAAACATAGGTCAAGATCCACAAAAGGGTGCTAAGCTTCAGCACGCCTTTACTCCCACACATATCAATGGGAGCTGAGGCGTGCTGAAGCTTAGCATAGTTTTGTGAATCTGGCCGTAGATTGTAACCTAATCAGGGCAGGAACGGTGCCTGTAAATGTCTATGTACAGCGCTACGTACCACAAGCTACATTGTGTGAAGCGCTTTGAGTGTCGTTGGAAGAAAAGTGCGATGTGAAATATTTCATAAGAGCATCTCTATAACCTTCCAACGTTTCACCGTTCTAACTTCCCACTACAAGCAATGTCTGGGTGTTATGGTAATGCCATTTACCTACTGATTTCTTTTATGAAAATCGCTTATTCAATATGAAAATATTCCACACATGAATGAAGACTAATGCCACATAAACAGGGAGGCAATAATAACAATGGGGAGTGCAAATAGGACAATACCTATTGTAGCACTAATAGCTAAATAAAGCAGAGTCTCCGCCTTGACGATGTTAATCGTACATCCTTCCCCAATATGTTCTAAGGAGACAAAAAGGGCAGTCAAAGTGAAACGCCATTAATTTGGTAGAGCAGCTGTTCTAGAACATCTGTTCTTTACATCGTATTTTTATTTTAGGAAGTGGATTATTTTTTTGTGAGCTAAGTGGGACAGGTATTTTAATCTCCCACGTATACACGTGACTAGAACGTAAATACTTTTCTCTGAATTGAGTGGCTAATATCCACGTGATTGGCTATAAAAAGATTGCTGCTGCACTTGTATAAGGGGTATGTACAGCTCACACATCTCATCCAGTTCATCCATCCATAACAGGCATGTCACAAGAGCCAGGCTTTGGTGATCTGATCAGGAACATGTAAACATATGTCAGCCAACTCTGTTTGTGTGTGTGTGTGTGTCTGTGTGTGTGTGTGTGTGTGTGTGTGTGTGTGTGTGTGTGTGTGTGTGTGTGTGTGTGTGTGTGTGTGTGTGTATATACATATAAACACACACACAATTTTCTGCTTGAGCCTCCATGTTTTCTCATTTGAAATGTTATAGAAATGCGCACTATAAAATGGTACAGTAACTCTACATTTCGTCCTGTAATGTGTTTTCACCATAAAGTGGTGGCCACTGTTCTAAATGCTGCACTTGACTCGATACATGTAACTAAATGTTACCTATTGCCTGTCTGCAATCAAGGGCCTAGGAGACATTATTCCTCCATCTTGTTTGCTGTACTGGACATGCAGTGACCGATGAAATAGTGTTCCCTAAGCTGGATAACCTTTACGTTAAACGTAATGTTACTACAACGATCTGCATTTTAATCTACATTTTAATCTACAAGGGAAGATGTAACTAGGTTAGAGAAATATGTATTTGAATTTCCAGAAAGGACTTTTGCATTGAAAGTTTGAGTGATGATGATAAACATGATGTGAAATTAAAAAAACAGTAAAAACAAAGAAGAAACCATGTATAGTGTAGTACTTTTGTTAGCACTATCTAGTTATAATGTAACACCACCACACACTCACAAAATTACTTTTTCTTCTTTCTTGCACAGAATTGTAGAATGGTACAAATACACTTCCTATCACGTTTCAGATCCAAACAAATGCTAATTTATGGACGCAACTGCATCGGCGCACACGTACTTATTCATACATAGAGCCCAAAATGTCTTAAAATGGCATTTCAATGTCCTAATGAATAGAGTACCTACTACACCAAAAACCTCTCACCCCAATGGACCTCTAAAAAATACACGGCAGTTTTCTTGGGGTTGCGGCTTCTAAACTCAAATCTAAATCCTAGTTTGAAAACACGTGTGAAAGTGATTTAAATCTAAAATCTTATGGTCATGGAGAGGGACAAACGTAGGAGCAGGAGTATAGGCTATTCCGTTTCGCATTTCTCCTTCCTACTGCTAAGCATTCTCTATAGACACATTACCCGCTCGTTAGGACAGGGATTTATGTACGAATTAAATCTCTTACAATGTGTTTACATGATATCCAATTTCCTGACGTCATTCTTTTCTAGGTTGCTATTTGTGTGCCTGTAACATTGTTTTATTTACCTTCTATACCACATAACATCCATAGACATTTTGTGATATTTCTTTTTCTGATTTCAGGTTATAACCACCCAGCTCTAATAAAGATTCTGCAGCAGCCACAAAATTTGGTAAGTAGGAGAAACCGTTCTCATGCACCTTAACAGTGCGATTTAACTCCTAATATTAATTATTTTACGTTTATTGGGGCTTATTCTAGTAGCTCCGAAGTTGCCGTTGCCAAATCATGCACTTTGGCATGTTCAGAAGTAGCGGGATGAAATGGGAGAAAAAACCCTATTCTCTATTGCAAACCTCTTCTTCTAAACCGCATCTAAAAAAAGTGACAATCCGGCTGGATTGTACTTGCTATAGAAGCGGAATGACCAGAGGTGGTGCGAACTCCATCCCCAATCTGATTTATGGGTTTTGCTGTCAACCAGACCTGTATTTCAGGCTGTAACTCGTGTAGCCCATGTTTCCCCCCCCCCCCCCCCCCCCCCCCCCCCAGACACAGATCGTGCCTCTAAGGTGTATTGAGGGCTGGCTACATGTAATTGGGTGGTGCATACCTGCTTGGAACAGGAGGGCCTGAGTCTCCCGCGTTGGTGTGGGGGATAACAGGGCCAGGCTCTGGGGTATATGCCTTCATCTTCTCTAGCAACAGGGGTGGTACAGCGCCTCCATCTTCTGGCGAGACCTAAAGGGATAGGTTAAGATCCTCCCAGAAGAAACCCTGGTCCCAGGGCGAGTGATCTTAAACTCCACACAGTCTTTTGTATAAAATAGCAGCACTCTTTATTGTCCTTGCACAATGACACAGCAACACTTCATGCACAGCGGCACACAGCAGTTCATATACAGCAGTGCACTCCAAATGTATAATTGCAGGCCTTTCCTCCTCTCCTCTCCTCCAGGCTGTACCCTAGCAGGATGGGCTGGTTAGGGGCTTCAATACCCCAACCCCCACCTCCAGGATATACTCTCTGG